>NC_048579.1:73221618-73236618 GCF_013265735.2 Oncorhynchus mykiss | reverse complement strand
GGGGTGTTACACTGTACAGTAATATAGTGGTCCTGCTGAGGAGAGGGTTTAGGGGGCGTTACACTGTACAGTAATATAGTGGTCCTGCTGAGGAGAGGGTTTAGGGGGCGTTACACTGTACAGTAATATAGTGGTCCTGCTGAGGAGAGGGTTTAGGGGGCGTTACACTGTACAGTAATATAGTGGTCCTGCTGAGGAGAGGGTTTAGGGGGCGTTACACTGTACAGTAATATAGTGGTCCTGCTGAGGAGAGGGTTTAGGGGGCGTTACACTGTACAGTAATATAGTGGTCCTGCTGAGGAGAGGGTTTAGGGGGCGTTACACTGTACAGTAATATAGTGGTCCTGCTGAGGAGAGGGTTTAGGGGGCGTTACACTGTACAGTAATATAGTGGTCCTGCTGAGGAGAGGGTTTAGGGGGCGTTACACTGTACAGTAATATAGTGGTCCTGCTGAGGAGAGGGTTTAGGGGGCGTTACACTGTACAGTAATATAGTGGTCCTGCTGAGGAGAGGGTTTAGGGGGCGTTACACTGTACAGTAATATAGTGGTCCTGATGAGGAGAGGGTTTAGGGGGCGTTACACTGTACAGTAATATAGTGGTCCTGATGAGGAGAGGGTTTAGGGGGCGTTACACTGTACAGTAATATAGTGGTCCTGCTGAGGAGAGGGTTTAGGGGGCGTTGAACTGTACAGTAATATAGTGGTCCTGCTGAGGAGAGGGTTTAGGGGGCGTTACACTGTACAGTAATATAGTGGTCCTGCTGAGGGGAGGGTTTAGGGGGCGTTACACTGTACAGTAATATAGTGGTCCTGCTGAGGGGAGGGTTTAGGGGGCGTTACACTGTACAGTAATATAGTGGTCCTGCTGAGGAGAGGGTTTAGGGGGCGTTACACTGTACAGTAATATAGTGGTCCTGCTGAGGAGAGGGTTTAGGGGGCGTTACACTGTACAGTAATATAGTGGTCCTGCTGAGGAGAGGGTTTAGGGGGCGTTACACTGTACAGTAATATAGTGGTCCTGCTGAGGAGAGGGTTTAGGGGGCGTTACACTGTACAGTAATATAGTGGTCCTGCTGAGGAGTGGGTTTAGGGGGCGTTACACTGTACAGTAATATAGTGGTCCTGCTGAGGAGAGGGTTTAGGGGGCGTTACACTGTACAGTAATATAGTGGTCCTGCTGGGGAGAGGGTTTAGGGGGCGTTACACTGTACAGTAATATAGTGGTCCTGCTGAGGGGAGGGTTTAGGGGGCGTTACACTGTACAGTAATATAGTGGTCCTGCTGAGGAGAGGGTTTAGGGGGCGTTACACTGTACAGTAATATAGTGGTCCTGCTGAGGAGAGGGTTTAGGGGGCGTTACACTGTACAGTAATATAGTGGTCCTGCTGAGGAGAGGGTTTAGGGGGCGTTACACTGTACAGTAATATAGTGGTCCTGCTGAGGAGAGGGTTTAGGGGGCGTTGAACTGTACAGTAATATAGTGGTCCTGCTGAGGAGAGGGTTTAGGGGGCGTTACACTGTACAGTAATATAGTGGTCCTGCTGAGGAGAGGGTTTAGGGGGCGTTACACTGTACAGTAATATAGTGGTCCTGCTGAGGAGAGGGTTTAGGGGGCGTTACACTGTACAGTAATATAGTGGTCCTGCTGAGGAGAGGGTTTAGGGGGCGTTACACTGTACAGTAATATAGTGGTCCTGCTGAGGAGAGGGTTTAGGGGGCGTTACACTGTACAGTAATATAGTGGTCCTGCTGAGGAGAGGGTTTAGGGGGCGTTACACTGTACAGTAATATAGTGGTCCTGCTGAGGAGAGGGTTTAGGGGGCGTTACACTGTACAGTAATATAGTGGTACCGCTGAGGAGAGGGTTTAGGGGGCGTTACACTGTACAGTAATATAGTGGCCCTGCTGAGGAGAGGGTTTAGGGGGCGTTGAACTGTACAGTAATATAGTGGTCCTGCTGAGGAGAGGGTTTAGGGGGCGTTACACTGTACAGTAATATAGTGGTCCTGATGAGGAGAGGGTTTAGGGGGCGTTACACTGTACAGTAATATAGTGGTCCTGCTGAGGAGAGGGTTTAGGGGGCGTTACACTGTACAGTAATATAGTGGTCCTGCTGAGGAGAGGGTTTAGGGGGTGTTACACTGTACAGTAATATAGTGGTCCTGCTGAGGGGAGGGTTTAGGGGGCGTTACACTGTACAGTAATATAGTGGTCCTGCTGAGGGGAGGGTTTAGGGGGCGTTACACTGTACAGTAATATAGTGGTCCTGCTGAGGAGAGGGTTTAGGGGGCGTTGAACTGTACAGTAATATAGTGGTCCTGCTGAGGAGAGGGTTTAGGGGGCGTTACACTGTACAGTAATATAGTGGTCCTGCTGAGGAGAGGGTTTAGGGGGCGTTACACTGTACAGTAATATAGTGGTCCTACTGAGGAGAGGGTTTAGGGGGCGTTACACTGTACAGTAATATAGTGGTCCTGCTGAGGAGAGGGTTTAGGGGGCGTTACACTGTACAGTAATATAGTGGTCCTGCTGAGGAGAGGGTTTAGGGGGCGTTACACTGTACAGTAATATAGTGGTCCTGCTGAGGAGAGGGTTTAGGGGGCGTTACACTGTACAGTAATATAGTGGTCCTGCTGAGGAGAGGGTTTAGGGGGCGTTACACTGTACAGTAATATAGTGGTACCGCTGAGGAGAGGGTTTAGGGGGCGTTACACTGTACAGTAATATAGTGGTCCTGCTGAGGAGAGGGTTTAGGGGGCGTTACACTGTACAGTAATATAGTGGTCCTGCTGAGGAGAGGGTTTAGGGGGCGTTACACTGTACAGTAATATAGTGGTCCTGCTGAGGAGAGGGTTTAGGGGGCGTTACACTGTACAGTAATATAGTGGTACCGCTGAGGAGAGGGTTTAGGGGGCGTTACACTGTACAGTAATATAGTGGTCCTGCTGAGGAGAGGGTTTAGGGGGCGTTACACTGTACAGTAATATAGTGGTCCTGCTGAGGAGAGGGTTTAGGGGGCGTTACACTGTACAGTAATATAGTGGTCCTGCTGAGGAGAGGGTTTAGGGGGCGTTACACTGTACAGTAATATAGTTGTTCTACTGGGGAGAGAAGGGAATGGTTCTCCTCTTCTACTGGGGAGAGAAGGGGATGGTTCCCCTCTTCTACTGGGGAGAAAAGGGGATGGTTCCCCTCTTCTACTGGGGAGAGAAGGGAATGGTTCTCCTCTTCTACTGGGGAGAGAAGGGAATGGTTCCCCTCTTCTACTGGGGAGAGAAGGGGATGGTTCCCCTCTTCTACTGGGGAGAAAAGGGGATGGTTCCCCTCTTCTACTGGGGAGAAAAGGGAATGGTTCTCCTCTTCTACTGGGGAGAGAAGGGAATGGTTCCCCTCTTCTACTGGGGAGAGAAGGGGATGGTTCCCCTCTTCTACTGGGGAGAAAAGGGGATGGTTCCCCTCTTCTACTGGGGAGAGAAGGGGATGGTTCCCCTCTTCTACTGGGGAGAAAAGGGGATGGTTCCCCTCTTCTACTGGGGAGAGAAGGGAATGGTTCCCCTCTTCTACTGGGGAGAGAAGGGAATGGTTCCCCTCTTCTACTGGGGAGAGAAGGGAATGGTTCCCCTCTTCTACTGGGGAGAAAATGGGATGGTTCCCCTCTTCTACTGGGGAGAGAAGGGAATGGTTCCCCTCTTCTACTGGGGAGAAAAGGGGATGGTTCCCCTCTTCTACTGGGGAGAAAAGGGGATGGTTCCCCTCTTCTACTGGGGAGTTAAGGGAATGGTTCCCCTCTTCTACTGGGGAGAAAAGGGGATGGTTCCCCTCTTCTACTGGGGAGAAAAGGGAATGGTTCCCCTCTTCTACTGGGGAGAGAAGGGGATGGTTCCCCTCTTCTACTGGGGAGAAAAGGGGATGGTTCCCCTCTTCTACTGGGGAGAAAAGGGGATGGTTCCCCTCTTCTACTGGGGAGAAAAGGGGATGGTTCCCCTCTTCTACTGGGGAGAAAAGGGAACAGTCATATTACTAAAGTTGTCCTGTTAATACGGAGGATATTGTTGTTGCTGTAGTTTGTGTTTTTAAAGGTGTACTGCTTTGTAGTGTTGCCATTCCTGCCATGTTCTTTGTCCCTTCTTTGATCTCTTGGAAACAATGTGCGTATTCCTCAAACTGTAAATCTGTCATAACACTGTCATGTCTGTCAGCAAGTCCTTTGTGTCCGATTCCCACCGCAGAGTAGAAGGGAAATATTTTTGGTATCTCAAATTGTTCTGGCAGTTCTCACATAGAAACTTCACTGTGAGGATGGATGTTTGACATGTTGTTTTTTTAAACTTTCGTATCACAAAATTCAAAAGGCATTCGCACACCTGAGGAATCTGTTTTGCAGGTGCAGGTTAACAGTTGAACAAGATGAAGGAGAAAGGAAACCGCACACTGCTCTTGATAATATCACAGATTTTTAATCAGCTTTATGTATCGACCTCACGGCCTTCGTATCACAATACTTTTTTCAGAACATCAGGATGAAAGCGTCCATTTTAGGCCCTTTCTCGAACCAGACCTCCTGTAAGAGCCTGTGAACTGTGAACCCAACATGATACAGACAACATCTTGGTGTTATTGTCCTGTTTCTTCAACTTATATCGTGCTTCTTGTTTTAAAACATGTATTTTCTGTTGTTATTATCTAGACTATTATTATTATCTCTGCATTGCTGGGAAGAAGCTCCCAAGGTTAGTCAAGGTTAGAGTTTCACTGTACTGTTGTACACCTGATGTATCCTGCTGGGAAGGAGCTCCCAAGGTTAGTCAAGGTTAGAGTTCCACTGTTGTACACCTGATGTATCCTGCTGGGAAGGAGCTCCCAAGGTTAGTCAAGGTTAGAGTTTCACTGTTTTACACCTGACGTATCCTGGGCACCTGGTGAATAAATGCTGAAACTTGAAACTTTCAGATTACTCTTTCTCTCAAATGTACTGAAGAGAAAATCAACAAGTTGTAAATCATTTGAAGAATTCTAAACTTTTGTTTTAGTAAGTCAGGTAAGTCATTTGAAGAATTCTAAACTTTTGTTTTGGTAAGTCAGGTAAGTCATTGAGAAAACATTGTCTTTTACAATAACATCCTGACCTATATACAGTGACGGTGGTACGAGTGTGTTGTACATTGCTGCGCTGCTCGGTTGTCGTTCCTCCTACGTCCTTCCCTGATCTCTTGGAACTGATGTCTGCCTTCCTAGAACTCTAAGTCTTTCATAACACCGACTTCATGTCCCACCACGTGCTCAGGGAGGGAGGGAGGAGAGGAGGAATGTATATACTGTATACTGGTTCACATCTCCTCTCCTCTGAGACTGCTACAGTCAGACGTTATTTACATTACTTACAGGGAGAGCTGCCAGAAGATACACTCATATCTCTTTTTCGCTCCCTCGTTTTCTAAAATGTTCTCCCGTTTTTGGTAACTTCTTACTTGCTTATTATCTCTCTCTCCCTCTCTCTCGCCCCCCTTCTCACTCTCTCTCTCTCTCTCTCTCCCCCTTCTCACTAACTCTCTCTCTTTTTCTCCCTCCCTCCCTCCCTCCCTCCCTCTCACTAACTCTCTCTCTTTTTCTTCCTCTTCCTCCCTCTCTCTCTCCCTCCCTCCCTCCCTCCCTCTCTCCCCCCTTCTCACTAACTCTCTCTCTCTTTTTCTCCCTCTCTCTCTCTCAATAACTATAAACCCTGAAAGCCCAGACATTATTACATGTATTTATATGTACCTGTGGACTACTATATGAAGGACTGTAGTGTTGGTAAAGTCTGGAGTCCTGTCTTTCCCTGTAAATTCCTTTTCCTTTCCTGAAAGCAGGTTCCTCCACAACCAAGACCAGGCACACATCTAGTAACCACCCACCCACCCCCACACGCACGCACGCACGCACGCACGCACGCACGCACGCACGCACGCACACACACACACACACACACACACACACACACACACACACACACACACACACACACACACACACACACACACACACACACACACACACACACACACGCTCAGGTTATACCACACACACACACACACACACACACACACACACACACACACACACACACACACACACACACAGGCTCAGGTTGAGTTATACCACACACACACACACACACACACACACACACACACAGGCTCAGGTTGAGTTATACCACACACACACACACACAGGCTCAGGTTGAGTTATACCACACACACTGTGGTGCTGTTTTAGTTAACAAGCAGGATTATTTCTCTCTTTTTAAATAAACACCACGGGAGAGGTCTGGAATATTCCTCAGGAAGTAAAACATCTCCCCTTACTGCTCATTGGCTACTCCCCTGGCCAATGGCGAATGGAGGCTAGGAGTCAGTCAGAGTGGCACATTCTCCCCTCAGTCTTTTCTTTCTTTCTTCTGTTTTACTCACTGTGTGTGTTGGCACGATGACAACCTTTACAGAGACCTCTTATACTAAGGGGGGGGGGGGGGCAAGGGAAACATCTCAGACGCGAGAGACATTTTTGAGTTAACTGACCTTACACTATGTAACTGACAAAAGACTAGCAAATTGTTCTTCTGAAACTGTAATTAGACAGTTTGACATGAGAAAACAGGTGGGGGCCTGGAGGGAACTGGAGGGGCCTGGAGGGAACTGGAGGGACCTGGAGGGGCCTGGAGGGGCCTGGATGGGCCTGGAGGGAACTGGAGGGGCCTGGAGGGAACTGGAGGGACCTGGAGGGAACTGGAGGGAACTGGAGGGGCCTGGAGGGAACTGGAGGGACCTGGAGGGAACTGGAGGGGTCTGGAGGGAACTGGAGGGACCTGGAGGGAACTGGAGGGAACTGGAGGGGCCTGGATGGAAGTGGAGGGGCCTGGAGGGAACTGGAGGGAACTGGAGGGACCTGGAGGGAACTGGAGGGAACTGGAGGGGCCTGGAGGGAACTGGAGGGACCTGGAGGGAACTGGAGGGACCTGGAAGGAACTGGAGGGGCCTGGAGGGAACTGGAGGGACCTGGAGGGAACTGGAGGGAACTGGAGGGACCTGGATGGAACTGGAGGGAACTGGAGGGAACTGGAGGGAACTGGAGGGGCCTGGATGGGCCTGGAGGGAACTGGAGGGGCCTGGAGGGAACTGGAGGGAACTGGAGGGGCCTGGATGGAACTGGAGGGAACTGGAGGGGCCTGGAGGGAACTGGAGGGGCCTGGAGGGAGCTGGAGGGACCTGGAGGGAACTAGAGGGAACTGGAGGGGCCTGGATGGAACTGGAGGGAACTGGAGGGGCATGGAGGGAACTGGAGGGAACTGGAGGGGCCTGGATGGGCCTGGAGGGAACTGGAGGGAACTGGAGGGGCCTGGAGGGAACTGGAGGGAACTGGAGGGGCCTGGATGGGCCTGGAGGGAACTGGAGGGAACTGGAGGGGCCTGGAGGGAACTGGAGGGAACTGGAGGGGCCTGGAGTTTACTGGAGGGAACTGGAGGGGCCTGGAGGGAACTGGAGGGGCCTGGATGGAACTGGAGGGAACTGGAGGGGCCTGGAGGGAACTAGAGGGGCCTGGAGAGGCCTGGGTGGAACTGGAGGGAACTGGAGGGGCCTGGATGGAACTGGAGGGGCCTGGATGGAACTGGAGGGGCCTGGATGGAACTGGAGGGGAACTGGAGGGGCCTGGTGGGGTCTGGAGGGAACTGGAGGGACCTGGAGGGGTCTGTTGGGGTGGGGTCTGGAGGGAACTGGAGGCTTTACTTTGAGGGGTGAAGGGAGGTTAAGGCTAGAATCCTCTAACAGAGCAAACACTCACCCCTAACAGAGCAAACACTCACCCCTAACAGAGCAAACACTCACCCCTAACAGAGCAAACACTCACCCCTAACAGAGCAAACACGCACCCCTAACAGAGCAAACACGCACCCCTAACAGAGCTGGAGGGACCTGGAGGGAACTGGAGGGAACTGGAGGGGCCTGGATGGAAGTGGAGGGGCCTGGAGGGAACTGGAGGGAACTGGAGGGACCTGGAGGGAACTGGAGGGAACTGGAGGGGCCTGGAGGGAACTGGAGGGACCTGGAGGGAACTGGAGGGACCTGGAAGGAACTGGAGGGGCCTGGAGGGAACTGGAGGGACCTGGAGGGAACTGGAGGGAACTGGAGGGACCTGGATGGAACTGGAGGGAACTGGAGGGAACTGGAGGGGCCTGGATGGGCCTGGAGGGAACTGGAGGGGCCTGGAGGGAACTGGAGGGAACTGGAGGGGCCTGGATGGGAACTGGAGGGAACTGGAGGGGCCTGGAGGGAACTGGAGGGAACTGGAGGGGCCTGGATGGGCCTGGAGGGAACTGGAGGGAACTGGAGGGGCCTGGAGGGAACTGGAGGGAACTGGAGGGGCCTGGAGTTTACTGGAGGGAACTGGAGGGGCCTGGAGGGAACTGGAGGGGCCTGGATGGAACTGGAGGGAACTGGAGGGGCCTGGAGGGAACTAGAGGGGCCTGGAGAGGCCTGGGTGGAACTGGAGGGAACTGGAGGGGCCTGGATGGAACTGGAGGGGCCTGGATGGAACTGGAGGGGCCTGGATGGAACTGGAGGGGAACTGGAGGGGCCTGGTGGGGTCTGGAGGGAACTGGAGGGACCTGGAGGGGTCTGTTGGGGTGGGGTCTGGAGGGAACTGGAGGCTTTACTTTGAGGGGTGAAGGGAGGTTAAGGCTAGAATCCTCTAACAGAGCAAACACTCACCCCTAACAGAGCAAACACTCACCCCTAACAGAGCAAACACTCACCCCTAACAGAGCAAACACTCACCCCTAACAGAGCAAACACGCACCCCTAACAGAGCAAACACGCACCCCTAATAGAGCAAACACGCACCCCTAACAGAGCAAACACGCACCCCTAACAGAGCAAACACGCACCCCTAACAGAGCAAACACTCACCCCTAACAGAGCAAACATTCACCCCTAACAGAGCAAACACGCACCCCTAACAGAGCAAACACGCACCCCTAACAGAGCAAACACGCACCCCTAACAGAGCAAACACTCACACCTAACAGAGCAAACACTCACCCCTAACAGAGCAAACACTCACCCCTAACAGAGCAAACACTCACCCCTAACAGAGCAAACACTCACCCCTAACAGAGCAAACACTCCCCCCCCCCCCCTCCCCCCCCCCCCCCGGGGGCCTCCCGGGTGGCGCAGTGGTTAAGGGCGCTGTGCCATCAGAGTCCCTGGGTTTGCGCCCAGGCTCTGTCGTAACCGGCCGCGATCGGGAGGTCCGTGGGGCGACGCACAATTGGCCTAGCGTCGCCCGGGTTAGGGATGGCTTGGTCGGTAGGGGTGTCCTTGTCTCATCGCGCACCAGCGATGGGCGCAGTGTGCGCTAACCAGGGTGGCCAGGTGCACGGTGTTTCCTCCGGCGCATTGGTGCGGCTGGCTTCCAGGTTGGATGCACGCTGTGTTAAGAAGCAGTGCGTCTTGGTTGGGTTGTGTATCGGAGGACGCATGACTTTCAACGTTTGTCTCTCCCGAGTCCGTACGGGAGTTGTAGCGATGAGACAAGATAGTAGCTACTACAACAATTGGATACCACGAAATTGGGGAGAAAAAGGGGTAAAATTCAACAACAACAAAAAAATATATATATTTTAAAACACTCACCCTTAACAGAGCAATAACAGCAAATAATCCCTCACAAAGACTAGCAGGCAGCTAGAGGTTAATAATACCTCACAAAGACTAGCAGGCAGCTAGAGGTTAATAAACACTCACAAAGACTAGCAGGCAGCTAGAGGTTAATAAACCCTCACAAAGACTAGCAGGCAGCTAGAGGTTAATAAACCCTCACAAAGACTAGCAGGCAGCTAGAGGTTAATAAACCCTCACAAAGACTAGCAGGCAGCTAGAGGTTAATAAACCCTCACAAAGACTAGCAGGCAGCTAGAGGTTAATAAACCCTCACAAAGACTAGCAGGCAGCTAGAGGTTAATAAACACTCACAAAGACTAGCAGGCAGCTAGAGGTTAATAAACCCTCACAAAGACTAGCAGGCAGCTAGAGGTTAATAATACCTCACAAAGACTAGCAGGCAGCTAGAGGTTAATAAACCCTCACAAAGACTAGCAGGCAGCTAGAGGTTAATAAACCCTCACAAAGACTAGCAGGCAGCTAGAGGTTAATAAACCCTCACAAAGACTAGCAGGCAGCTAGAGGTTAATAAACCCTCACAAAGACTAGCAGGCAGCTAGAGGTTAATAAACCCTCACAAAGACTAGCAGGCAGCTAGAGGTTAATAAACCCACCCAAATTAACTAATAGGACACAGTTGTAAACAAAACAGACGGACACAAACGAAAAAGAAAAATGGATCAGTGGCATCTAGTAGGCCGACGACGACGACCGCCGAGCACCGCCCGAACAGGGAGACAAGCCACCTTAATAGGTATATATCATTAATGTATAAGTTAGGTTTAATGGGTATATATCATTAATGTATAAGTTAGGTTTAATGGGTATATATCATTAATGTATAAGTCCAGAAATGGATGTAGCAACTAAGGATTCTAGCTTTGAGGGAACAGAACATTTTTACAAATGTGACAAATGTCAGTCAGCAGTCATTTTCAAATTCATTGATTGAACTGAGTTGTAGGCAATTGAGCCCTAAATGTGTAACCAACGAAGACTAGTTGTGTGGTGAAACTGTAGTTAGTTCTACAGTAAAGAGGCTGGAGGGGAATGTGTGAACTGGTCTCTCCTGTGATTGAGGGAGGGACGTTTTAAGACAAGAGAACAACGTAACAAATGTCACTCAGCACCTTCCACCTCTCCAGTAGAGTCTCCACCCACCCAACACTACCTGGCATCCCTATCCCGTTGACAACTTCGGTGCTCTTCTTCAAGGCTGTTTAGTTCAAGGTCTCGTTCAAGGTTACTCTACCACCTCCACCCCTCACCTCCTTTACTCTGAGACTTGGCTGTAGACCCCAATGGATTCAGACACCATGAGGGTCTACCGTCTTGTCTCTAGGCAACTAACCTCCTAACAGCCTTACAGGACAGGACTGAGTCAGGCTTATATAACAACTATATATCCAAGAGACCTGACCAAGAGACCTGACCAAGAGACCTGACCAAGAGATCTGACCAAGAGATCTGACCAGGAGACCTGACCAGGAGACCTGACCAAGAGACCTGACCAAGAGACCTGACCAGGAGACCTGACCAAGAGACCTGACCAAGAGACCTGACCAAGAGATCTGACCAAGAGACCTGACCAAGAGACCTGACCAAGAGATCTGACCAAGAGACCTGACCAAGAGACCTGACCAATCGATCTGACCAAGAGACCTGACCAAGAAACCTGACCAGCAGACCTGACCAAGAGACCTGACCAAGAGATTTGACCAAGAGACCTGACCAAGAGACCTGACCAAGAGATTTGACCAAGAGACCTGACCAAGAGATCTGACCAAGAGACCTGACCAGGAGACCTGACCAAGAGACCTGACCAAGAGACCTGACCAAGAGATCTGACCAAGAGATCTGACCAAGAGACCTGACCAGGAGACCTGACCAGGAGACCTGACCAAGAGACCTGACCAAGAGATCTGACCAAGAGATCTGACCAAGAGATCTGACCAGGAGATCTGACCAAGAGATCTGACCAGGAGACCTGACCAGGAGACCTGACCAAGAGACCTGACCAAGAGACCTGACCAGGAGACCTGACCATTATAGGCCCTACACTCAGAAAAAAAGGGGGTATCAAATCAAATCAAATCAAATTGCATTGGTCACATACACATATTTAGCAGATGTTATTGCGGGTGTAGCGAAATGCTTGTGTTTCTAGCTCCAACAGTACAGTAATATCTAACAATTCACAACAATACACACAAATCTAAAGTCAAATAATGGAATTAAGAAATATATAAATATTAGGATGAGCAATGTCAGAGTGGCATTGACTAAAATAAATGAATAGAATACAGTATGAGATGAGTAGAGCAGTATGTAAACAATATTAAAGTGACCAGTGATTCCATGTCTATGTACATAGGACAGCAACCTCTAAGGTGCAGGGTTGAGTAACTGGGTGTTTGCCGGCTAGTGATTGCTATTTAACAGTCTGATGGCCTTGAGATAGACGCTGTTTATCAGTCTCTCGGTCCCAGCTTTGATGCACGCTAACCAAGCCGCACGCATTCAACCCGGAAGCCAGCTGCACCAATGCGTCGGAGGAAACACTGTGCACCTGGTGACCTTGGTTAGCGCCCAGCCCGCTCAGGAGTCGCTGGTGCACAATGAGACAAGGATATCCCTACCGGCCAAACCCTCCCTAACCCAGACGACGCTAGGCCAATTGTGCGTCGCCCCTCGGACCTCACGGTCGCGACCGGTTGCGACAGAGCCTGGGCGCGAACTGGCGCTGCAGTGCAGTGCCCTTAACCACTGCGCCACCCGAGAGGCCCCCTCTTGATGATCTTTTTGGCCTGTTCTCGATCATCTAGAACCTAAAAGGGTTCTTCGACTGTCCCCATAGGGGAACCACACAGGGCATATGATCAAAAACAGTCCTCGTGAACTACTATCAGAACATGAACAATCACTGGGACAACTACACTTTATGTATCAAACATGAATGATCTATCACTATCACTGGGACAACTACACTTTCAAACATGAATGATCTATCACTATCACTGGGACAACTACACTTTATCTATCACTATCACTGGGACAACTACACTTTCAAACATGAATGATCTATCACTATCACTGGGACAACTACACTTTATCTATCACTATCACTGGGACAACTACACTTTCAAACATGAATGATCTATCACTATCACTGGGACAACTACACTTTATCTATCACTATCACTGGGACAACTACACTTTCAAACATGAATGATCTATCACTATCACTGGGACAACTACACTTTCAAACATGAATTATCTATCACTATCACTGGGACAACTCGACTTTATGTTTCACTATCACTGGGACAACTACACTTTCAAACATGAATGATCTATCACTATCACTGGGACAACTACACTTTCAAACATGAATGATCTATCACTATCACTGGGACAACTACACTTTCAAACATGAATGATCTATCACTATCACTGGGACAACTCGACTTTATGTTTCACTATCACTGGGACAACTACACTTTCAAACATGAATTATCTATCACTATCACTGGGACAACTACACTTTCAAACATGAATTATCTATCACTATCACTGGGACAACTACACTTTCAAACATGAATGATCTATCACTATCACTGGGACAACTACACTTTCAAACATGAATTATCTATCACTATCACTGGGACAACTACACTTTCAAACATGAATTATCTATCACTATCACTGGGACAACTACACTTTCAAACATGAATTATCTATCACTATCACTGGGACAACTACACTTTCAAACATGAATTATCTATCACTATCACTGGGACAACTACACTTTCAAACATGAATTATCTATCCCTATCACTGGGACAACTACACTTTCAAACATGAATGATCTATCCCTATCACTGGGACAACTACACTTTCAAACATGAATTATCTATCCCTATCACTGGGACAACTACACTTTATGTATCAAACATGAATTATCGATCACTATCACTGGGACAACTACACTTTGCTAGTGTTCAAAAGAAACAAGTTTCATGCATGACGTGTGCTGACAAATCCTGTACCTCTGAGAAACTGTAGGCCTCTACAGTATGTGTGGCAGCTTCATCAAATCACCACACCTGCCTGACATGACAGGATTTACTGCTACAGGTGCAGGATCTTCATTTGATCAACCTGTTGTTGCAGGGAATGTCCTCCAAAGCAAGAAATGCACACAAAGGCTTCTAAAGTTTATCATTTCCACTTTCACATTTTAGACTTGATTTATCTTTACAACAAATCTACCAACCCCTACAAAAATGTCAATCAATAATAATCCACACAATAATTTCCTGTTGCTGCATGGTTATTTTCCTACTGTGAGAAACTGGTCAAATTCAGATCCTACATATGTAAGCATTCAGGAAGAAAACATAGTATACCTATCAATGTTACCATGCCAACGACAGATGCAAACATAAATATAATGTCCACAGGTTATATTTCAACCCACACCTTAGGGTTCTCAGCCAATCATACCCCTGCTTGTTGGGTGTCTTGGCCAATGGTGAGAGGAACGTGAGGGTAAGAGGGTGAGGATAGGAGAGAGAGGGGAGAAGGAAGAAGTAGAGTGAGAGAGAAGAAGAGAGGCAGAGGGCAGAGAGACAGAGAGAGAGAGAGAGGAGAAAGAGAGAGAGAGAGAGAGAGAGAGAGAGGAGAGAAAGAGAGAAAGAGAGAGAGAGAGAGAGAGAGAGAGAGAGAGGAGAAAGAGGCAGAGAGAGAGAGAAGGGAGAGGAGAGAGAGAAGGAGAAAGAGACAAAGGCAGAGAGAGAGAAAACATAGAAAGGGAGATGGGCCCATCTCATACTCTGAGTGAGCTCTTACCTAACCTAGGTACTGTTATGTCAGTCCTGAATGAACTCTTCTGTGACCTAGATATGCCAGTCCTGAATTAACTCTTCTGTGACCTAGATATGCCAGTCCTGAATGAACTCTTCTGTGACCTAGATATGCCAGTCCTGAATGAACTCTTCTGTGACCTAGATATGTGAGTCCTGAATGAGCCATACAATCTCCATAGACAAACGTTGGCCACAGCATGGCCTTACTGAAGAGCTCAGTGACTTTCAACATGGCACCGGCATAGGATGCCATCTTTCCAACCAGCCAGTTTGTCAAATGTCTGCCCTGCTAGAGCTGCCCCGGTCAATTGTAAATGCTGTTATTGTGAAGTGGAAACTTCTAGGAGCACCAACGACTCAGCCTCGAAGTGGTGGGCCACACAAGCTCACAGAATGGGACCATGCTGAAGCGCGTAACGTGCAAAAATTGTCTGTCCT
>NC_048579.1:73174118-73216618 GCF_013265735.2 Oncorhynchus mykiss | reverse complement strand
CTACAATGGAATGGTTAAAAAATAAACATATCCAGGTGTTAGAATGGCCAAGTCAAAGTCCAGACCTGAATCCAATCGAGAATCTGTGGAAAGAACTGAAAACTGCTGTTCACAAATGCTCTCCATCCAACCTCACTGAGCTCGAGCTGTTTTGCAAGGAGGAATGGGAAAAAATGTCAGTCTCTCGATGTGCAAAACTGATAGAGACATACCCCAAGCGACTTACAGCTGTAATCGCAGCAAAAGGTGGCGCTACAAAGTATTAACTTAAGGGGGCTGAATAATTTTGCACGCCCAATTTTTCAGTTTTTGATTTGTTAAAAAAGTTTGAAATATCCAATAAATGTCGTTCCACTTCATGATTGTGTCCCACTTGTTGTTGATTCTTCACAAAAAAATACAGTTTTATATCTTTATGTTTGAAGCCTGAAATGTGGCAAAAGGTCGCAAAGTTCAAGGGGGCCGAATACTTTCGCAAGGCACTGTATGTGTCTGTTTCTCAGTTTCTGTCTGTCTCTGTATCTCTCTGATTCTATGACTCTCTAGCTCTCTTCTCTGTCCCCATTTCCCTCCCTCCCTCCCTCCCTCCCTCCCTCCCTCCCTCCCTCCCTCCCTGCCTCCCTCCCTCCCTCCCTCCCTCCCTCCCTCCCTCCCTCTCGCTCCCTCCCTCCCTCTCTCTCTCTCTCTCTCTCCCTCCCTCCCTCCCTCCCTCTCTCCCTCCCTCCCTCCCTCCCTCCCTCCCTCCCTCCCTCCCTCCCTCCCTCCCTCCCTCCCTCCCTCCCTCCCTCCCTATCTGTCCTGAGTTAGAGGGGACAGTAAAACATTGTTATGTGTATGCCATCACTGTTAAACACACCCAGAAAGGACCCACAGGATGAACAATCGCACAATCGCACACGCATACTAACGCAAGTACTCGTACACACACTTGTACACACATACACACACAAGCACGCACTCACAATAAAAACACACACACTCGCACGCAAGCACACACACACACACCTCTGGGTCAACAGGATGACCCTGCTGTGGTGGTATGTGGCCTGGCAGGGCCCATGGACAGACACACACACACACAAACACTCTGGCCTGTTTCATGTTGGCCAGTGAGGAGTCAGAGCCATCATGGCACCGGAACACAGCGATGTCACTTCCCGTCCAACTGGACACTGGCCAATAGAATCCCCCCCCAGGGCCTGTCCAGCTGTGACCCGCTGTGTGTCTAGCTCAGCCGCTACACACACATTGTTCAGCTAAATGAAATATAAACACACACAGTCGTTTGAGGACACCATCACCAAAAACACACAAATATTGAAGTACGTGATTATATACTTGCATTTGTATTTACACCCCAAAACATCTGTGCACAGTACACACCCTTCACTAATGGCTCTCTAAATAACCGTCTCAATGGTTGTCCTGCTGTCCCCTCCCCTCTCTGTGTATCTTCCTGCAGTCAGACATCCAGCCTCCAGCCTCCAGCCTCCAGCCTCCAGCCTCCAGCCTACTGTTTCACTCTGACCCGTTTGGAAACAATAACACTAGAATGGGTAAGGTTGGGGGTGGAAGAGAGCTGTTCAGGACATGCAGAGAGATGCTGGAGGCTGAGGGGGCAGAGGAAGGATGGGGGCACAGGGAGGGAGGGTGCTAATAAACAGAGGGAGGATGGGGGCACAGGGAGGGAGGTTGCTACTAAACAGAGGAAGGAGGGGGGCACAGGGAGGGAGGGTGCTACTAAACAGAGGGAGGATGGGGGCATAGGGAGGGAGGGTGCTACTAAACAGAGGGAGGATGGGGGCACAGGGAGGGAGGGTGCTACTAAACAGAGGAAGGATGGGGGCACAGGGAGGGAGGGTGCTACTAAACAGAGGGAGGATGGGGCACAGGGGCCTACTGGGGTCTACTGGGATCTACTGGAGCATACTGGAGCCTACTGGAGCCTACTGGGACCTACTGGGGTCTACTGGGGTCTACTGGGGTCTACTGGGATCTACTGGAGTGTACTGGGGTCTACTGGTGTCTACTAGGACCTACTGGGACCTACTAGGACCTACTGGGGCCTACTGGGGTCTACTGGGGTCTACTGGGGTCCACTGGGACCTACTGTGGTCTACTGGGATCTACTGGAGTGTACTGGGGTCTACTGGGGTCTACTAGGACCTACTGGGACCTACTAGGACCTACTGGGGCCTACTGGAGTCTACTGGAGTGTACTGGGATCTACTGTGACCTACTGGGGTCTACTGGAGTCTACTGGGGTCATCTGGGGTCTACTGGGACCTACTGGGGTCTACTGGGGTCTACTGGAGTCTATGGGAGTGTACTGGGATCTACTGTGACCTACTGGGGTCTACTGGAGTCTACTTTGGTCTACTGGGGCCTAAAGGGGCCTACTGGGGTCTAAAGGGGTCTACTGGGGTCTAAAGGGTCTACTGGGGTCTAAAGAGGTCTTCTGGAGCCTAAAGTGGCCTACCGGGACCTACTGGGGCCTAAAGGGGTCTACTGGGACCTACTGGGGTCTACTGGGGCCTAAAGGGGCCTACTGGGACCTACTGGGGTCTACTGGGGCCTAAAGGTGCCTACTGGGAACTACTGGGGCCTAAAGGGGCCTACTAGGACCTACTGGGGTCTAAAGGGATCTACTGGGACTACTGGGGTCTAAAGGGGTCTACTGGGACCTACTGGGACTACTGGGGTCTAAAGGGGTCTACTGGGGTCTAAACGGGTCTACTGGGGCCTAAAGGGGCCTACTGGGACCTACTGGGGTCTAAAGGGGTCTACTGGGACCTACTGGGGTCTAAAGGGGTCTACTTGGACCTACTGGGGTCTACTGGGGTCTGCTAAGGTCTACTGGGGCCTAAAGAGGCCTAAAGGGGTGTGCTTAGGCCTACTGGGGCCTACTGGGGTCTACTGGGACCTACTGGGGTCTACTGGGGTCTACTGGGACCTACTGGGGTCTACTGGGACCTACTGGGGTCTAAAGGGGTATACTGAGACCCACTGGGGTCTACTGAGACCTACTGGGGTCTACTGGGGTCTACTGGGGTCATCTGGGGTCTACTGGGACCTACTGGGGTCTACTGGGGTCTACTGGAGTCTATGGGAGTGTACTGGGATCTACTGTGACCTACTGGGGTCTACTGGAGTCTACTTTGGTCTACTGGGGCCTAAAGGGGCCTACTGGGGTCTAAAGGGGTCTACTGGGGTCTAAAGGGTCTACTGGGGTCTAAAGAGGTCTTCTGGAGCCTAAAGTGGCCTACCGGGACTGAGACCTACTGGGGCCAATTCTAAAGATAAACTTTTCCTTATGAAAACAATCTGGGCTGGATTTTGCTTTGTTTTTGTTTTTTTGAGTGAATGAGAGAGAGAGAGAGAGAGAGAGAGAGAGAGAGAGAGAGAGAGAGAGAGAGAGAGAGAGAGAGAGAGAGAGAGAGAGGAGAGAGAGAGAGAGAGACAGAGAGAGAGAGAGACAGAGAGAGAGAGAGAGAGAGAGGAGAGAGAGAGAGAGAGAGAGACAGAGAGAGAGAGAGAGAGAGAGAGAGAGAGAGAGAGAGAGAGAGGAGAGAGAGAGAGAGAGAGAGAGAGAGAGAGAGAGAGAGAGAGAGGAGAGAGAGAGAGAGAGAGAGAGAGAGAGAGAGAGAGAGAGAGACAGAGAGAGAGAGAGAGAGAGAGAGAGAGAGAGAGAGAGAGACAGAGAGAGAGAGAGAGAGAGAGAGAGAGAGACAGAGAGAGAGAGAGAGAGACAGAGAGAGAGAGAGACAGAGAGAGAGAGAGAGAGAGAGGAGAGAGAGAGAGAGAGAGAGAGAGAGACAGAGAGAGAGAGAGAGAGAGAGAGAGAGAGAGAGAGAGAGAGAGAGAGAGAGAGAGAGAGAGAGAGAGAGGAGAGAGAGAGAGAGAGAGAGAGAGAGAGAGAGAGAGAGGAGAGAGAGAGAGAGAGAGAGAGAGAGAGAGAGAGAGAGAGAGAGAGAGAGAGAGAGAGAGAGAGACAGAGAGAGAGAGAGACAGAGAGAGAGAGAGAGAGAGAGGAGAGAGAGAGAGAGAGAGAGACAGAGAGAGAGAGAGAGAGAGAGAGAGAGAGAGAGAGAGAGAGAGGAGAGAGAGAGAGAGAGAGAGAGAGAGAGAGAGAGAGAGAGAGAGAGGAGAGAGAGAGAGAGAGAGAGAGAGAGAGAGATCATTAACTAACTATATTAACTATTAACTATCGATGTACTTTACTCAAACCAGTGAATATCACTTATTATAAATGAGATCATTAACTATCAGCTCTTGGAATATCCAGGGCCTATACTCTTCACATTTTGGTTATAAAACAACTAATCCAGAATTGATTAAAAACATCAAGGGACAGGACATCATAATCCTACTGGAAACATGGTGTCGTGGAGACATAGATACTCAGTGTCCCTCAGGCTATAGAGAAAGTTTACTACCATCAATCAAGCATAAAAATGTTAAACGGGGCCGAGACTCAGGTGGAATCATCATTTGGCATAAGCAGGACTTAGCACTGAATGAAATGAAAAAAGGTACCACTCACATTTGGCTAAAACTTAACAAAGGTACAATCTATTGTGACAATGATGTATACATATGTGCAGCTTATGCTCCTCCTTCAGATTCATCATATTATGATGATCAGTTTTTTGACAATCTCCAGACAGAAATCATTACATTTCAGGCGCAGGGTAAAGTGCTTCTTTGTGGAGATTTCAATGCAAGAACAGGTTCTGAGCCTGACTACACTGATGCGGGAGGTAACCACCACATATTTGGACACCCCTCCTTGTACAGTAGCCCTATTATAAATAATAGAAACAGTCCTGACCAAATACTGAACAAAAATGGAAAAGAGTTAGTACATCTCTGTCGAGCCTTAGGCCTGTACATGCTTAATGGTAGAATCAGAGGGGACTCTTTAGGTCAGTTTACTTACTGCTCAGCTCTTGGGACAAGTGTAGTCGATTATGCCATCACTGACATTGACCCCTCCTCCATTAGTGCATTCACTGTCAGACCACAGACACCATTGTCAGATCACAGTCAGATCAACGTGTTTCTGAAGAAATTAACCGGCAATATCCATTCAAAAAAACAGCCCAATAAACTTTACAACATAAACCAATCGTTCAGATGGGCTCCAAACAGTGCAGAGGCATTCATTGAAACATTGAACTCAAATGAAATGATGAACTCTATACAGTTTTTCAATAACTCACAGTACCAAAACAATAAAGATGGTGTCAATTCAGCTACCCAAAACATCAACTGCATATTTCAAAAAGCAGCATCGAAAGCAAATTTGAGAAAACCAAAGCAATGCAACATCAGAAGCAAAAATCAAAATGTTTCTGACAAATGGTTTGATAATGAATGTAAAACAATTAGAAAACACCTAAGACAAATGTCAAACAAAAAACATAAGCAGCAAAACAACCCAGAGCTACGATATGAATACTTTGAAACTCTGAAACAGTATAAACAAACACTGAAATGCAAGAAATTGAATTATACCAACAAGACACTTGATGAAATTGAAAACGCAATTGACCAAAATCAGTTCTGGGACATGTGGAACAATTTAAGCACATCAAAGCCACAAGAATTAGCCATACAAGATGTAGGAATTTGGAAAACTTACTTTGATAATCTATACAAAAACATCCCACAAAAAGACTTAAACCAGAACCAATTAGAAATTAAAGAAAAATTGAACATCCTTGAATCAGTCATTAAAAACAACCAAAATCCATTAGATTACCCAATAACCCAACAAGAACTAAATGAAAAGCTAAAATCTATTAAATCAAAAAAGGCTTGTGGTGTAGACAACATCAGAAATGAAATGCTGAAAAACAGCACACCTGAGTTGCAAAATGCTGTGCTTAAATTGTTCAACATGGTTTTAACTTCTGGCTGCTTCCCTGATGTCTGGAACCAGGGGCTCATCTCCCCTATCCACAAAAGTGGAGACAAATCAGACCCCAATAATTACAGGGGAATTTGCGTCAACAGTAACTTGGGAAAGATTTTCTGTAGCATTTTGAATTCAAGAATTCAAACCTTTCTTCAAGAAAAAAATGTAATAAGTAAATGTCAAATTGGCTTTCTCCCTAACCATCGCACTACTGACCATATATACACCTTACACACACTAATTAATAAACACGTCCACCAAAAAAAAGAGGGCAAAATCTTTGCTTGCTTTATTGACTTTAAAAAAGCATTTGATTCGATTTGGCACGAAGGGCTATTTTACAAAATTCTACAAAGTGGGCTTGGTGGTAAGGTGTATGACTTAATAAAATGTATGTACACAGAAAACAAGTGTGCAATAAAAATCAAAAACCAAAGAACAGAATTTTTTTCACAATGTCGAGGTGTGAGACAAGGCTGCAATTTGAGTCCAAATCTTTTCAACATTTATATCAATGAATTAGCAGACATGTTGGACCAATCTCCAGCCCCAGGACTCACACTATTTGACACAGAGGTGAAATACCTGCTATATGCTGATGACTTGGTACTTCTATCACCAACCAAAGAAGGTCTTCAACAAAACATTAATATTCTGGAGCAATATTGCCATAATTGGGCCCTGGCAGTAAATTTCCAAAAAACTAAAATCATGATTTTCCAAAAAAAACCCAGATGTCAGAAACACAAATGTAAATTCACCCTGAACAACACCTTAATTGAACACACAAAAAATTACACCTACCTTGGTCTGACCATATCTGCATCGGGAAACTTTAATATGGCAGTGAATGCACTCAAAGAAAAAGCCCGCAGAGCAATGTATGCAATAAAAATGAAATTATTCAAAATCAACATCCCAATTAGAATTTGGACTAAAATATTTGACAGTGTAATCCTACCAATAGCACTTTATGGAAGTGAGGTTTGGGGGCCACTCAATAAACTGGATTTTAAAATGTGGGACAAACATCCAATTGAAACCCTACATGCAGAATTCTGTCGGAAAATTCTACAAGTCCAGAGAAATACACCAACTAATGCATGTAGGGCAGAATTGGGCCGTTTTCCAGTAATAATGAAAATACAGAAAAGATCATTAAAATTTTGGCTACATCTAAATTCAAGTCCAAATTCGAGTCTGCAATTTAAAGCACTTCAAGCCCAAGAGCTGAGCCCAGAAACGAGCCCTCTCAGTCAGCTGGTGTTGGACCTCACCAATCAAGCTGACACCAGCACTGCTTCAAAAGAAAGAATTCCAATAAACAAAATCATGAACCAATCAAAGGAATCATACTTACAATACTGGAAAAACGAAACAAAATCCCAAAGCCGACTAAATTGCTATCTGACCCTAAACAGAGAATATGAATTGGCTGATTATCTCTACTCTGTCAGAGATACGAAGCAGAGACAGATCCTTACCAAGTACAGGCTGAGTGACCACCGATTGGCAATAGAAACCGGCAGACATAAAAAGACATGGCTACCCAAAGAGGAGCGTGTATGTGGTCACTGCATGACAGGGGAGGTAGAGACAGAGATGCACTTTCTCCTTTACTGTGATAAATATTCCTCACAAAGAGATTCATTATTCACAGAAATGACTACATATATTCCACATTTTTACAAATTGAACCCAGAGGAAAAACTAAGAATACTCATGGGCGAAGGAGCAATGGCTCCTCTTGCAGCCAAATATGTATTTTCCTGCCATAGCCTGAGGGACACTGAATAATAACATCTGCATAGTAAACAGTAACTTACTTATTATTACTATTATTGTTATTACTATAATTATTAATGTTTACTGTAGACTGTTACCATTTTATTGTATTTATTTTTGTATTATTATTTACTACCATTTTATATTATTATTTGCTATCATTTACAATTTTGTTACAATGTATATTGTATACATTGTTGCTTTGGCAATATTGACACAATGTTTTTCATGCCAATAAAGCAGCTTGAATTTGAATTTGAATTTGAGAGAGAGAGAGAGAGAGACAGAGAGAGAGAGAGAGAGAGAGAGAGAGAGAGAGAGAGAGAGAGACAGAGAGAGAGAGAGAGAGAGAGAGAGAGAGAGAGAGAGAGAGACAGAGAGAGAGAGAGAGAGACAGAGAGAGAGAGAGACAGAGAGAGAGAGAGAGAGAGAGAGGAGAGAGAGAGAGAGAGAGAGAGAGACAGAGAGAGAGAGAGAGAGAGAGAGAGAGAGAGAGAGAGAGAGAGAGAGAGAGAGAGAGAGGAGAGAGAGAGAGAGAGAGAGAGAGAGAGAGAGAGAGAGAGAGAGATGCTGTGCTTAAATTGTTCAACATGGTTTTAACTTCTGGCTGCTTCCCTGATGTCTGGAACCAGGGGCTCATCTCCCCTATCCACAAAAGTGGAGACAAATCAGACCCCAATAATTACAGGGGAATTTGCGTCAACAGTAACTTGGGAAAGATTTTCTGTAGCATTTTGAATTCAAGAATTCAAACCTTTCTTCAAGAAAAAAATGTAATAAGTAAATGTCAAATTGGCTTTCTCCCTAACCATCGCACTACTGACCATATATACACCTTACACACACTAATTAATAAACACGTCCACCAAAAAAAAGAGGGCAAAATCTTTGCTTGCTTTATTGACTTTAAAAAAGCATTTGATTCGATTTGGCACGAAGGGCTATTCTACAAAATTCTACAAAGTGGGCTTGGTGGTAAGGTGTATGACTTAATAAAATGTATGTACACAGAAAATAAGTGTGCAATAAAAATCAAAAACCAAAGAACAGAATTTTTTTCACAATGTCGAGGTGTGAGACAAGGCTGCAATTTGAGTCCAAATCTTTTCAACATTTATATCAATGAATTAGCAGACATGTTGGACCAATCTCCAGCCCCAGGACTCACACTATTTGACACAGAGGTGAAATACCTGCTATATGCTGATGACTTGGTACTTCTATCACCAACCAAAGAAGGTCTTCAACAAAACATTAATATTCTGGAGCAATATTGCCATAATTGGGCCCTGGCAGTAAATTTCCAAAAAACTAAAATCATGATTTTCCAAAAAAAAACCAGATGTCAGAAACAAAAATGTAAATTCACCCTGAACAACACCTTAATTGAACACACAAAAAATTACACCTACCTTGGTCTGACCATATCTGCATCGGGAAACTTTAATATGGCAGTGAATGCACTCAAAGAAAAAGCCCGCAGAGCAATGTATGCAATAAAAATGAAATTATTCAAAATCAACATCCCAATTAGAATTTGGACTAAAATATTTGACAGTGTAATCCTACCAATAGCACTTTATGGAAGTGAGGTTTGGGGGCCACTCAATAAACTGGATTTTAAAATGTGGGACAAACATCCAATTGAAACCCTACATGCAGAATTCTGTCGGAAAATTCTACAAGTCCAGAGAAATACACCAACTAATGCATGTAGGGCAGAATTGGGCCGTTTTCCAGTAATAATGAAAATACAGAAAAGATCATTAAAATTTTGGCTACATCTAAATTCAAGTCCAAATTCGAGTCTGCAATTTAAAGCACTTCAAGCCCAAGAGCTGAGCCCAGAAACGAGCCCTCTCAGTCAGCTGGTGTTGGACCTCACCAATCAAGCTGACACCAGCACTGCTTCAAAAGAAAGAATTCCAATAAACAAAATCATGAACCAATCAAAGGAATCATACTTACAATACTGGAAAAACGAAACAAAATCCCAAAGCCGACTAAATTGCTATCTGACCCTAAACAGAGAATATGAATTGGCTGATTATCTCTACTCTGTCAGAGATACGAAGCAGAGACAGATCCTTACCAAGTACAGGCTGAGTGACCACCGATTGGCAATAGAAACCGGCAGACATAAAAAGACATGGCTACCCAAAGAGGAGCGTGTATGTGGTCACTGCATGACAGGGGAGGTAGAGACAGAGATGCACTTTCTCCTTTACTGTGATAAATATTCCTCACAAAGAGATTCATTATTCACAGAAATGACTACATATATTCCACATTTTTACAAATTGAACCCAGAGGAAAAACTAAGAATACTCATGGGCGAAGGAGCAATGGCTCCTCTTGCAGCCAAATATGTATTTTCCTGCCATAGCCTGAGGGACACTGAATAATAACATCTGCATAGTAAACAGTAACTTACTTATTATTACTATTATTGTTATTACTATAATTATTAATGTTTACTGTAGACTATTACCATTTTATTGTATTTATTTTTGTATTATTATTTACTACCATTTTATATTATTATTTGCTATCATTTACAATTTTGTTACAATGTATATTGTATACATTGTTGCTTTGGCAATATTGACACAATGTTTTTCATGCCAATAAAGCAGCTTGAATTTGAATTTGAATTTGAGAGAGAGAGACAGAGAGAGAGAGACAGAGAGAGAGAGAGAAAGAGAGGAGAGAGAGAGAGAGAGAGAGAGAGAGAGAGAGAGAGAGAGAGAGAGAGAGAGAGAGAGAGACAGAGAGAGAGAGAGAGAGAGAGAGAGAGAGAGAGAGAGAGAGAGAGAGAGAGAGACAGAGAGAGAGAGAGAGAGAGAGAGAGAGAGAGAGAGAGAGAGAGAGAGAGAGAGAGAGAGAGAGAGAGGTTGAACACAGATCTTCATATACTGTAGCTATTGTACCTCTCACACTGCTTAGAAAAAAATAGACACAAAATAGACAATGAAATGAGTGTAACAGTAACCGTCCCTATCTCAGCATGACAACCCTGCTCTATTCATTCCACATCCCATAATAAGCAATTTAGTGAGCTGTGACGAAAAAGGAAATACCCAAACCAATCTTAAATCTGGAGTCCACAAAGGGATTTCCCCCAGCACCTTTGTTATTGTTGTTGTTCAGTTGATGAATGGGAGGAGAGCAGCATCCATTTCCTGCTGTTCTATCCCGGTTTTAAGGATGTCCAAATGGAAACATGACCGTGTTCGTTGTTTGAAGTTACCTTTCTGTTGTTGTAATATCGCAAACAGACGTGGCACTTTCACCAACTACGGATTTCAGCGTAACATTTTTGGGGCGTTCTCCTAATGGTAACAAGTTTCACAATACATATTTACTGATTGTCAAGTAATTTGACGAGTAGACAAAAAACAAACTATGATTCATGTAATTATCATGTAGGAGATTGGTACAGCCTGACAACGGAATCTGATTTATATCTGTAAGAAAACACAGCCGTTGTCTGTCATCACATTTCCATCTGTTTGATTTGGCTCCATCGCTCCATCTATTCATAACAAACACAGTCAGCAGGAATCTGGCCACAGTCTTTGATTGACAGTTTTATGTAGGGCACCAAACTGAAACACAGGTACAGCGTGTGAGGTGGTTTTGGGTGGGATTAATGGGTAAGGAGAAAGATGAAGTGGCCCCACAATCAAGGTCAGTTCTTATATTTGCCCTCTAATGGTTAAGGTTAGGTTTGGGAAGCGTAAGCTTACTAAAACTGATCCTAGGACTGGGCCCTAAGGGCAAATTCAACTCAGAGTTGTAGGTTTGGTTTGAGGTTGGGCATGGTGTGTATAGAGTGGGTGTGTATGGAGTGGGTGTGTGTAGAGTGAGCCTGAGGTGGGGCTGCTGGGTCTGGATCATGAACACAGGATGAGAGGGAGAGAGGAGAGAGGAGAGGGAGAGAGGAGAGAGGAGAGGGAGAGAGGAGAGAGGAGAGAGGAGAGGGAGAGAGGAGAGGGAGAGAGGAGAGAGGAGAGGGAGAGAGGAGAGGGAGAGAGGAGAGGAGAGAGGAGAGGGAGAGAGGAGAGGGAGAGAAGGGGCAAAGATGAGACGAGTGATGGGGTGAGTGAGGGATGAGTCAGAAGTCCTGTGGGCAGGAATGGAGGAGAGGAGGGGAGGACTATTGGGGAGAGTGAGGGATGAGTCAGAAGTCCTGTGGGCAGGAATGGGGGAAAATGGAGCAGAGGAGTAGAGGAGGAGAAAAGTGTTGGGGAGAGTCAGACAGGAGGAGCCGTGCCTGCAGGCCTGTGGGCAGTGATGGAGGAAAAGAGGACAGGAGGAGAGGAGGGGAAGGAATGTTGAAAGGAGTAGAGGAGTGTCTAGAGGGAAGGAAGGTTGTCTCCCACAGACTGAACCAGGTTTTCCTGTAGGATTTTGTCTGTGCTTAGTTCTATTCCGTGTTTTTAAATGTTTTGAAATAAAAACTCCTTAGTCCTTGCCGATGACAAGCATACCCATAACATGATGCTTGAAAATATGAAGAGTGGTACTCAGTCATGTGTTGTATTGGATTTGCCACAAACATAACACAATCATGAGGAAACAAAAAGAGAATTACTTGACACATTGGAAAGAAAAACAGAGCAAACTAGAAAGCTATGTGTCCCTAAACAGAGAGAGAGAGAGAGAGAGAGAGAGAGAGACAGAGAGAGAGAGAGAGAGAGAGAGAGAGAGAGAGAGAGAGAGGAAAGAGAGAGAGAGATAGAAGGAGAGAGAGAGAGAGAGAGAGAGAGAGAGAGAGAGAGAGAGAGAGAGAGGAAAGAGAGAGAGAGAGAGATACAGAGAGAGAGAGAGAGAGAGAGAGAGAGAGAGGAAAGAGAGAGAGAGAGAGAGAGAGAGAGAGAGAGAGAGAGAGAGAGGAAAGAGAGAGAGAGAGAGATACAGAGAGAGAGAGAGAGACAGAGAGAGACAGAGAGAGAGAGAGAGACAGAGAGAGACAGAGAGAGAGATACAGAAAGGGAAAACCAAACAGACTTTTAATATCACCTCAAATCCCCAGAGCTACATGTGTTGTACTGATACTGAAATATGGACGTCACCTTTTCCATGAGACCTTTTCAGATTGATAATAGAGGCCCAAAAACAGAAGTTAGTATTGTGTTGATGTTCGATACATTTGTGTTTACCTGAATTAAATATACGACACATAGCAAACTTTTTGTCAGGTCTTCTAGGAGTAGTGGGTTTGGAGTCAGGCGCAGAGAGACTTCTAGGAATAGTGGGTTTGGAGTCAGGCGCAGAGAGACTTCTAGGAGTAGTGGGTTTGGAGTCAGGCGCAGAGAGACTTCTAGGAGTAGTGGGTGTGGAGTCAGGCGCAGAGAGACTTCTAGGAGTCGTGGGTTTGGAGTCAGGCGCAGAGAGACTTCTAGGAGTAGTGGGTGTGGAGTCAGGCGCAGAGAGACTTCTAGGAGTCGTGGGTTTGGAGTCAGGCGCAGAGAGCAGAGGGTTCGGACAATCGTATTTATTCCGGTACAAAGCGGTCACGCCAAAGCACCAGGCGCATACAATGACCGGCCCAAAAACAAACAAACTCTCCGGAGAAAATAAAATACAAATGCTCATCCTCCTCCTCATCCACATCCTCATCCTCATCCTCATCCACATCCACATCCTCATCCACATCCACATCCTCATCCACATCCTCATCCTCATCCACATCCACATCCTCATCCACATCCACATCCACATCCACATCCACATCCTCATCCCCATCCTCATCCACATCCACATCCTCATCCACATCCACATCCTCATCCACATCCACATCCTCATCCCCATCCACATCCTCATCCTCATCATCATCCTCATCCACATCCACATCCTCATCCACATCCACATCCACATCCTCATCCCCATCCTCATCCACATCCTCATCCACATCCTCATCCACATCCACATCCTCATCCCCATCCTCATCCACGTCCACATCCTCATCCACATCCACATCCTCATCCTCATCCACATCCACATCCTCATCCACATCCACATCCTCATCCCCATCCTCATCCACGTCCACATCCTCATCCCCATCCACATCCTCATCCTCATCCACATCCACATCCTCATCCACATCCACATCCTCATCCACATCCACATCCTCATCCTCATCCACATCCACATCCTCATCCACATCCACATCCTCATCCCCATCCACATCCTCATCCTCATCCTCATCCTCATCCACATCCACATCCTCATCCACATCCACATCCTCATCCACATCCACATCCTCATCCCCATCCTCATCCACATCCACATCCTCATCCACATCCACATCCTCATCCACATCCTCATCCCCATCCTCATCCCCATCCACATCCTCATCCCCATCCACATCCACATCCTCATCCCCATCCACATCCTCATCCCCATCCTCATCCACGTCCACGTCCACGTCCTCATCCACATCCTCATCCACATCCTCATCCACATCCTCATCCCCATCCCCATCCTCATCCACGTCCACGTCCACGTCCTCATCCACATCCTCATCCTCATCCACATCCACATCCTCATCCACATCCACAAATTAACAGAGGAACAAGCCCACACAAAAGCAGGCGGGCATAACCGTCTTAAATAGCCCCAACCACAACCCTAACAAGAAACAGGTGTAACCAATAAGACAAAACCAACAGAAAAGGAAAAGGGGATTGATGGCAGCTAGTAGACCGGTGACGACGACCGCCGAGCGCCACCTGAACAGGAAGAGGAGCTAGTAGACCGGTGACGACGACCGCCGAGCGCCAACTGAACAGGAAGAGGAGCCACCTTCGGCGGGAGTCGTGACACTTTTAAATAGGGACCCTTATTTGTTCTCCCTTTATCTTTTCTACGAAAGCACAAAATGTCATCAACACCC
This sequence comes from Oncorhynchus mykiss, assembly GCF_013265735.2. Classification (NCBI taxonomy): domain Eukaryota; kingdom Metazoa; phylum Chordata; class Actinopteri; order Salmoniformes; family Salmonidae; genus Oncorhynchus; species Oncorhynchus mykiss. Next base: position 73,202,012 of record NC_048579.1, on the reverse strand, counting down.
AAAGATGACCTCAACGACCTTTGGTCCACAGTTATTTTGAGCCATCATGTCAGATGGTAATTGAAGTGTGTATCTAGGCGACTAACACCTATATTCCCATCCTGTTGAAACTGTGTAACATGTTCCAAAGGTCAGCTCAGCGCCAGCCTGCCAGCATGAACACCCAGAACACTGTTTAAGTCCCAAATGGCACCCTTTCCCCCTTATATAGTGCACTACTTTTGGTCAAAAAGTAGTGCACTATGTAGGGAATAGGATGCCATTTGGGCCTCAGGGTCTGAACAGTCTGTACACAGGGGCCTACCTCAGCGAAACGACTCATTACCTTTCCATCCACAGTTTTTATGCTAGTAAATTCACGTGTATAAATACAAATCACGAGAACCGTGATGGAAACAGGAAATTTCGGTACAATTTGATATTAAATGTACATTTATTTTAGTGTCTGTAAAATGAATTATGTGAGAAATGTCAGTGGAAACTCCTTTATGTGGAAATATTGATATAATAACCATGATATGGAAGTAATGTGATGATATGGTGTTTGGTCGCCCCACTACGACTCAGATTAAATAAGTGATGATATGGTGTTTGGTCGTCCCACTACGACTCAGATTAAATAAGTGATGACATGGTGTTTGGTCGTCCCACTACGACTCAGATTAAATAAGTGATGACATGGTGTTTGGTCGTCCCACTACGACTCAGATTAAATAAGTGATGACATGGTGTTTGGTCGTCCCACTACGACTCAGGAAACCATGCAGTTTATTAGGCTACAGATGAAATAAGTGATGATGAACTTCACAGGGAGGTCAAAGTGCAGTGATGAACTTGATGCTCCTTTCCAATAAATATAGAGGCTCATTCTGGTGACATGATGATCGATACGTGACTGACGTTTGAAAAACAGAAATGTGCATATTTTCATTAAGCGGATTGAAATCTAGCTGCTGTTAAAAACAGGCCTAAAAACTATTATAAAACACTTATACTTTCACAGGTGTTTGAATAGTGTGTGAATGTGTTCACAGACATGCCTGTATAGGCACACACACATACAATGTCCTGGAAATGTCCTGGAAATGTCCTTTAAGGAAGTTACCTCATGCAGTAGTGCAGTGCTGCCGGAGACTGCCTTCACAGAGACTGCCTTCACAGAGACTCCCTTCACAGAGACCGTCTTCACAGAGACTGCCTTCACAGAGACTGCCTTCACAAAGACCACCTTCACAGAGACTGCCTTCCCAGAGACTGCCTTCACAGAGAATGACGTCACAGAGACTGCCTTCACAGAGACTGCCTTCACAGAGACTGCCTTCACAAAGACCGCCTTCACAGAGACTGCCTTCACAGAGAATGACGTCACAGAGAATGACGTCACAGAGACTGACTTCACAGAGACTGCCTTCACAGAGACTCCCTTCACAGACTGTGTAGAGCTCCTCTGTCTCTTACCATAACTAGAGCAGGGGGAATGAGCACATCACCTGCTCAGTTAAACACGTCAATCAGCTGGCTGTATTATATAGCTCTATCTATCCTGACCACTAGACCGCTGGACGGGACCAGGCTTGCCCTATGTCTGTGTGTGGCTCAGTTAAACATGTCCATCGGCTGGCTGTTCCAGTATATAAAAGCTACAGTATATCCATCCTGACCGCTAGACCGCTGGAAGGGACCAGGTTTGCCCTACCACAGGCTGAGGGAGCAGAGGGGATTGACTTATCTCAGAACCAGTTATGACCGGGACTGGGACTTTGAAGAAAGGGGGCAGTGTGAGGGAGGATACCCCTGAATCTAGTAATAGACTATCTACTAGCTAGCTACTCTGTGTCTACGTCCAAAATGGCACCCTATTCACTATATAGAGCCTGGCACCCTATTCCCTATATAGAGCCTGGCACCCTATTCCCTATATAGAGCCTGGCACCCTATTCCCTATATAGAGCCTGGCACCCTATTCCCTATATAGAGCCTGGCACCCTATTCCCTATATAGAGCCTGGCACCCTATTCCCTATATAGAGCCTGGCACCCTATTCCCTATATAGAGCCCTATGGACCCTGGCACCCTTTTCCCTGTATAGAGCCCTATGGACCCTGGTCTAAAGTAGTGCACTATTTAGAGAACAGGGTACCATTTGGAACAAACCCCATAGACAGATACGTCTCCATTCCAGGACCAACAATGTGAATCAATATATCTCTCTAATTCCCCACTGAGTCCCTGAGAACCACAATAAAAAATGATTGATTACCAACTTGGTTGTCACTGTGTTACCCTGGTAGGGTTAGAGTGGAGTCAGAGGACGCCAAGAGGAAACACATCCACTAGAGGACAAGAGGCAACACATCCACTAGAGGACAAGAGGAAACACATCCACTAGAGGACAAGAGGCAACACATCCACTAGAGGACAAGAGGCAACACATCCAATAGAGGACAAGAGAAACACATCCACTAGAGGACAAGAGGCAACACATCCACTAGAGAACGACAAGAGGCAACACATCCACTAGAGAACAAGAGGCAACACATCCACTAGAGGACAAGAGGCAACACATCCACTAGAGGACAAGAGGCAACACATCCACTAGAGGACAAGAGGCAACACATCCACTAGAGGACAAGAGGAAACACATCCACTAGAGGACAAGAGGCAACACATCCACTAGAGGACAAGAGGCAACACATCCACTAGAGGACAAGAGGCAACACATCCACTAGAGGATGTCAAGAGGAAACACATCCACTAGAGGACAAGAGGCAACACATCCACTAGAGGACAAGAGGCAACACATCCACTAGAGGACAAGAGGCAACACATCCACTAGAGGACAAGAGGCAACACATCCACTAGAGGACAAGAGGCAACACATCCACTAGAGGACAAGAGGCAACACATCCATTAGAGGACAAGAGGAAACACATCCACTAGAGGACAAGAGGAAACACATCCACTAGAGGACAAGAGGCAACACATCCACTAGAGGACAAGAGGAAACACATCCACTAGAGGACAAGAGGAAACACATCCATTAGAGGACAAGAGGCAACACATCCACTAGAGGACAAGAGGAAACACATCCACTAGAGGACAAGAGGTAACACATCCACTAGAGAACAAGAGGCAACACATCCACTAGAGGACAAGAGGCAACACATCCACTAGAGGACAAGAGGCAACACATCCACTAGAGGACAAGAGGCAACACATCCACTAGAGAACAAGAGGCAACACATCCACTAGAGGACAAGAGGCATCACATCCACTAGAGGACAAGAGGCAACACATCCACTAGAGGACAAGAGGAAACACATCCACTAGAGGACAAGAGGCAACACATCCACTAAAGAACAAGAGGCAACACATCCATTAGAGGACAAGAGGAAACACATCCATTAGAGGACAAGAGGCAACACATCCACTAGAGGACAAGAGGCATCACATCCACTAGAGGACAAGAGGCAACACATCCACTAGAGGACAAGAGGCAACACATCCACTAGAGGACAAGAGGCAACACATCCATTAGAGGACAAGAGGAAACACATCCACTAGAGGACAAGAGGAAACACATCCACTAGAGGACAAGAGGCAACACATCCACTAGAGGACAAGAGGAAACACATCCACTAGAGGACAAGAGGAAACACATCCATTAGAGGACAAGAGGCAACACATCCACTAGAGGACAAGAGGAAACACATCCACTAGAGGACAAGAGGTAACACATCCACTAGAGAACAAGAGGCAACACATCCACTAGAGGACAAGAGGCAACACATCCACTAGAGGACAAGAGGCAACACATCCACTAGAGGACAAGAGGCAACACATCCACTAGAGAACAAGAGGCAACACATCCACTAGAGGACAAGAGGCATCACATCCACTAGAGGACAAGAGGCAACACATCCACTAGAGGACAAGAGGAAACACATCCACTAGAGGACAAGAGGCAACACATCCACTAAAGAACAAGAGGCAACACATCCATTAGAGGACAAGAGGAAACACATCCATTAGAGGACAAGAGGCAACACATCCACTAGAGGACAAGAGGCATCACATCCACTAGAGGACAAGAGGAAACACATCCACTAGAGGACAAGAGGCAACACATCCACTAGAGGACAAGAGGAAACACATCTACTAGAGGACAAGAGGCAACACATCCACTAGAGGACAAGAGGCAACACATCCACTAGAGGACGTCAAGAGGCAACACATCCACTAGAGGACAAGAGGAAACACATCCACTAGAGGACAAGAGGAAACACATCCACTAGAGGACAAGAGGCAACACATCCACTAGAGGACAAGAGGCAACACATCCACTAGAGGACAAGAGGCAACACATCCACTAGAGGACAAGAGGCAACACATCCACTAGAGGACAAGAGGCAACACATCCACTAGAGGACAAGAGGCAACACATCCACTAGAGGACAAGAGGCAACACATCCACTAGAGGACAAGAGGCAACACATCCACTAGAGAACAAGAGGAAACACATCCACTAGAGGACAAGAGGCAACACATCCACTAGAGGACAAGAGGCAACACATCCACTAGAGGACAAGATGCAACACATCCACTAGAGAACAAGAGGAAACACATCCACTAGAGGACAAGAGGAAACACATCCACTAGAGGACAAGAGGCAACACATCCACTAGAGGACAAGAGGCAACACATCCACTAGAGGACAAGAGGTAACACATCCACTAGAGGACAAGAGGTAACACATCCACTAGAGGACAAGAGGTAACACATCCACTAGAGGACAAGAGGCAACACATCCACTAGAGGACAAGAGGCAACACATCCACTAGAGGACAAGAGGCAACACATCCACTAGAGGACAAGAGGCAACACATCCACTAGAGAACAAGAGGCAACACATCCACTAGAGGACAAGAGGTAACACATCCACTAGAGGACAAGAGGCAACGCATCCACTAGAGGAAACACATCCACTAGAGGACAAGAGGCAACACATCCACTAGAGGACAAGAGGCAACACATCCACTAGAGGACAAGAGGCAACACATCCACTAGAGGACAAGAGGTAACACATCCACTAGAGGACAAGAGGTAACACATCCACTAGAGGACAAGAGGCAACACATCCACTAGAGGACAAGAGGCAACACATCCACTAGAGGACAAGAGGCAACACATCCACTAGAGGACAAGAGGCAACACATCCACTAGAGGACAAGAGGAAACACATCCACTAGAGGACAAGAGGCAACACATCCACTAGAGGACAAGAGGCAACACATCCACTAGAGGACAAGAGGCAACACATCCACTAGAGGACAAGAGGAAACACATCCACTAGAGGACAAGAGGAAACACATCCACTAGAGGACAAGAGGAAACACATCCAATAGAGGACAAGAGGCAACACATCCACTAGAGGACAAGAGGCAACACATCCACTAGAGGACAAGAGGCAACACATCCACTAGAGGCAACACATCCACTAGAGGACAAGAGGCAACACATCCACTAGAGGACAAGAGGCAACACATCCAATAGGAATTATGTCAAGTTAAGTCAAAGTTTGTGAAAACATGTCAAACAGGGTGAAAAGGGGAAGGGGGAGAGAGAGAGAGCTGCCAGTCCTCTGCTTTGAGTTCATGCCAAACACAGACACGCAAACACACATCCACGCAAACACACCCACGCAAACACACACACACGTCATTGAAGCCGTGCCAAACCCCCAAACCTCTGTTCTGGAACCCTTCCCAGAGCTTCTTCAAAACCCCCAAATTCTTTAAAATCTTCCACTATTCCACATGTACAGATAGGGCTTTAGGTTGACTGCGTTTAAACATCTCTGCCAAGACACAGCTCAGTGATTATGTGCTCGTCTAGTGTTCAACCAAACTCCTATGTTCAGTGTTTCTCAGAGAATGTACTAAACTTTCTAGGGACTGCCATTGGCACCGATCCAAAGACAGTTATAGCAGAAGTTATAATGCTTTAAAGAAGCATTCAGCAGTTTAAACAAAAACAAGATGTCTCCCTGCCCCTGAGAGGGTAAAAAGCTGAGGGATGGGACTGGAGAGATGTCTCCCTGCCCCTGAGAGGGTAAAAAGCTGAGGGATGGGACTGGAGAGATGTCTCCCTGCCCCTGAGAGGGTAAAAAGCTGAGGGATGGGACTGGAGAGATGTCTCCCTGCCCCTGAGAGGGTAAAAAGCTGAGGGATGGGACTGGAGAGATGTCTCCCTGCCCCTGAGAGGGTAAAAAGCTGAGGGATGGGACTGGAGAGATGTCTCCCTACCCCTGAGAGGGTAAAAAGCTGAGGGATGGGACTGGAGAGATGTCTCCCTGCCCCTGAGAGGGTAAAAAGCTGAGGGATGGGACTGGAGAGATGTCTCCCTTCCCCTGAGAGGGTAAAAAGCTGAGGAATGGGACTGGAGAGATGTCTCCCTTCCCCTGAGAGGGTAAAAAGCTGAGGGATGGGACTGGAGAGATGTCTCCCTGCCCCTGAGAGGGTAAAAAGCTGAGGGATGGGACTGGAGAGATGTCTCCCTGCCCCTGAGAGGGTAAAAAGCTGAGGGATGGGACTGGAGAGATGTCTCCCTGCCCCTGAGAGGGTAAAACGCTGAGGGATGGGACTGGAGAGATGTCTCCCTGCCCCTGAGAGGGTAAAAAGCTGAGGGATGGGACTGGAGAGATGTCTCCCTGCCCCTGAGCAGGTAAAAAGCTGAGGGATGGGACTGGAGAGATGTCTCCCTGCCCCTGAGAGGGTAAAAAGCTGAGGGATGGGACTGGAGAGATGTCTCCCTGCCCCTGAGAGGGTAAAAAGCTGAGGGATGGGACTGGAGAGATGTCTCCCTGCCCCTGAGAGGGTAAAAAGCTGAGGGATGGGACTGGAGAGATGTCTCCCTGCCCCTGAGAGGGTAAAAAGCTGAGGGATGGGACTGGAGAGATGTCTCCCTACCCCTGAGAGGGTAAAAAGCTGAGGGATGGGACTGGAGAGATGTCTCCCTGCCCCTGAGAGGGTAAAAAGCTGAGGGATGGGACTGGAGAGATGTCTCCCTGCCCCTGAGAGGGTAAAAAGCTGAGGGATGGGACTGGAGAGATGTCTCCCTACCCCTGAGAGGGTAAAAAGCTGAGGGATGGGACTGTAGAGATGTCTCCCTGCCCCTGAGAGGGTAAAAAGCTGAGGGATGGGACTGGAGAGATGTCTCCCTGCCCCTGAGAGGGTAAAAAGCTGAGGGATGGGACTGGAGAGATGTCTCCCTGCCCCTGAGAGGGTAAAAAGCTGAGGGATGGGACTGGAGAGATGTCTCCCTGCCCTTGAGCAGGTAAAAAGCTGAGGGATGGGACTGGAGAGATGTCTCCCTGCCCCTGAGAGGGTAAAAAGCTGAGGGATGGGACTGGAGAGATGTCTCCCTGCCCCTGAGCAGGTAAAAAGCTGAGGGATGGGACTGGAGAGATGTTATCACTCTGTATAGTCAGCACTCTATTGATGTAAGGACTGGCCATCCATGATATCACAATACAGGACAGCAGTGACCTCAGGCCCCTTTAAGGAGCTATACAGACTGAGTACGGGACAGCAGTGACCTCAGGTCCATTTAAGGAGCTATACAGACTGAGTACAGGACAGCAGTGACCTCAGGCCCCTTTAAGGAGCTATACAGACTGAGTACAGGACAGCAGTGACCTCAGGCTCCTTTAAGGAGCTATACAGACTGAGTACAGGACAGCAGTGACCTCAGGCTCCTTTAAGGAGCTATACAGACTGAGTACAGGACAGCAGTGACCTCAGGCTCCTTTAAGGAGCTATACAGGCTGAGTACAGGACAGCAGTGACCTCAGGCCCCTTTAAGGAGCTATACAGACTGAGTACAGGACAGCAGTGACCTCAGGCTCCTTTAAGGAGCTATACAGACTGAGTACAGGACAGCAGTGACCTCAGGCTCCTTTAAGGAGCTATACAGACTGAGTACAGGACAGCAGTGACCTCAAGCTCCTTTAAGGAGCTATACAGGCTGATTACAGGACAGCAGTGACCTCAGGCCCCTTTAAGGAGCTATACAGACTGAGTACAGGACAGCAGTGACCTCAGGCTCCTTTAAGGAGCTATACAGACTGAGTACAGGACAGCAGTGACCTCAGGCCCCTTTAAGGAGCTATACAGACTGAGTACAGGACAGCAGTGACCTCAGGCTCCTTTAAGGAGCTATACAGACTGAGTACAGGACAGCAGTGACCTCAGGCTCCTTTAAGGAGCTATACAGACTGAGTACAGGACAGCAGTGACCTCAAGCTCCTTTAAGGAGCTATACAGGCTGAGTACAGGACAGCAGTGACCTCAGGCCCCTTTAAGGAGCTATACAGACTGAGTACAGGACAGCAGTGACCTCAGGCTCCTTTAAGGAGCTATACAGACTGAGTACAGGACAGCAGTGACCTCAGGCTCCTTTAAGGAGCTATACAGGCTGAGTACAGGACAGCAGTGACCTCAGGCCCCTTTAAGGAGCTATACAGACTGAGTACAGGACAGCAGTGACCTCAGGCTCCTTTAAGGAGCTATACAGACTGAGTACAGGACAGCAGTGACCTCAGGCCCCTTTAAGGAGCTATACAGGCTGAGTACAGGACAGCAGTGACCTCAGGCCCCTTTAAGGAGCTATACAGACTGAGTACAGGACAGCAGTGACCTCACTGATAGACACGTGTTCCTCTATCTCTATGGAGATATTACAGCGGGCTGATAGACACGTGTTCCTCTATCTCTATGGAGATATTACAGCAGGCTGATAGACATGTGTTCCTCTATCTCTATGGAGATATTACAGCGGGCTGATAGACACGTGTTCCTCTATCTCTATTGAGATATTACAGCAGGCTGATAGACACGTGTTCCTCTATCTCTATGGAGATATTACAGCAGGCTGATAGACATGTGTTCCTCTATCTCTATGGAGATATTACAGCAGGGGGCTGATAGACATGTGTTCCTCTATCTCTATGGAGATATTACAGCAGGCTGGTAGACATGTGTTCCTCTATCTCTATGGAGATATTACAGCAGGGGGCTGATAGACACGTGTTCCTCTATCTCTATGGAGATATTACAGCAGGCTGATAGACATGTGTTCCTCTATCTCTATGGAGATATTACAGCAGGCTGGTAGACATGTGTTCCTCTATCTCTATGGAGATATTACAGCAGGGGGCTGATAGACACGTGTTCCTCTATCTCTATGGAGATATTACAGCAGGAGGCTGGTAGACACGTGTTCCTCTATATCTATGGAGATGTTACAGCAGGAGGCTGGTAGACATGTGTTCCTCTATCTCTATGGAGATATTACAGCAGGCTGGTAGACATGTGTTCCTCTATCTCTATGGAGATATTACAGCAGGCTGATAGACATGTGTTCCTCTATATCTATGGAGATGTTACAGCAGGAGGCTGGTAGACATGTGTTCCTCTATCTCTATGGAGATATTACAGCAGGCTGATAGTCATGTGTTCCTCTATCTCTATGGAGATATTACAGCAGGCTGGTAGACATGTGTTCCTCTATCTCTATGGAGATATTACAGCAGGGGGCTGATAGACACGTGTTCCTCTATCTCTATGGAGATATTACAGCAGGCGGCTGATAGACATGTGTTCCTCTATCTCTATGGAGATATTACAGCAGGGGGCTGGTAGACATGTGTTCCTCTATCTCTATGGAGATATTACAGCAGGCTGATAGTCATGTGTTCCTCTATCTCTATGGAGATATTACAGCAGGCTGATAGTCATGTGTTCCTCTATCTCTATGGAGATATTACAGTAGGCTGATAGACATGTGTTCCTCTATCTCTATGGAGATATTACAGCAGGCTGGTAGACATGTGTTCCTCTATCTCTATGGAGATATTACATCAGGGGGCTGATAGACACGTGTTCCTCTATCTCTATGGAGATATTACAGCAGGGGGCTGGTAGACATGTGTTCCTCTATCTCTATGGAGATATTACAGTAGGCTGATAGACATGTGTTCCTCTATCTCTAACGAGATATTACAGCAGGCTGATAGACATGTGTTTCTCTATCTCTATGGAGATATTACAGCAGGGGGCTGATAGACACGTGTGCCTCTATCTCTATGGAGATATTACAGCAGGGGGCTGGTAGACATGTGTTCCTCTATCTCTATGGAGATATTACAGCAGGCTGGTAGACATGTGTTCCTCTATCTCTATGGAGATATTACAGCAGGCTGGTAGACATGTGTTCCTCTATCTCTATGGAGATATTACAGCAGGATGTTGTGGGATTAGTCCTAGCATTGATGGGTTAAATATTACCCATCATATTAGCTTATCTGCTCTGTTCTGTTCACTCTGCTAATACTATTACACAACACGGACGCACACACACACCTTGATGCTTAACCCCTGTCCTCCCTGAACACACCCATGATGTTATGACTTGGTTCCATGACTAATAATGACTCTCACATTGTTTCACACAATGACAGACCAATCATCTGATACTCATTAGCTAATATATGATCAGATCACCACAATGTGTGTGTGTGTGTGTGTGTGTGTGTGTGTGTGTGTGTGTGTGTGTGTGTGTGTGTGTGTGTGTGTGTGTGTGTGTGTGTGTGTGTGTGTGTGTGTGTGTGTGCGTGCGTGCGTGCGTGCGTGTGTGTGCGTGTGTGTAATGTGCTCTGATAATAGAAGGTGCATGTTTGCATTAGACCCAGACCTGGGTTCAAATGCTATTCAAAATCTTTCAAATCATTTACTTGAGCCTGCCTGAGTTGCAGGTGGTCTGGGGTTTTCAACTTTCATGACTTATCTATTTAAATGTTTATTTTATTTAACTAGGCAAGTCAGTTAAGAACAAATTCTCATTTACAATGACGGCCTAGGAACAGTGGGTTAACTGCCTTGTTCAGGAGCAGAATGACAGATTTTACCTTGTCAGCTCGGGGATTCAATCTAGCAACATTTCGGTTACTGGCCCAACGCTCTAACCACTAGGCTACCACTAGGCTACCTGCCGCCCCTATTGGTTCCATTGCAACAGGCAAGCTCAATCGAGCACAGATTAAGCCTTTGAAATGATTTCAAATAGTGTTTGAACCCATGTGTGGTGCCTTTGGGAACGGGGGGAGAAATATAAGCAAAATGTTCTCCCCATGACCATTACATCTATCCTCATGCATGATCTTATAGTCTCCTTCACGGCCTTATAGTTAGAGAGATCTCTCCTTCACGGCCTTATAGTTAGAGAGCTCTCTCCTTCACAGCCTTATAGTTAGAGAGCTCTCTCCTTCACGGCCTTATAGTTAGAGAGCTCTCTCCTTCACGGCCTTATAGTTAGAGAGCTCTCTCCTTCACGGCCTTATAGTTAGAGAGATCTCTCCTTCACGGCCTTATAGTTAGAGAGCTCTCTCCTTCATGGCCTTATAGTTAGAGAGCTCTCTCCTTCACGGCCTTATAGTTAGAGAGCTCTCTCCTTCACGGCCTTATAGTTAGAGAGCTCTCTCCTTCACGGCCTTATAGTTAGAGAGCTCTCTCCTTCACGGCCTTATAGTTAGAGAGATCTCTCCTTCACGGCCTTATAGTTAGAGAGCTCTCTCCTTCATGGCCTTATAGTTAAAGAGCTCTCTCCTTCACGGCCTTATAGTTAGAGAGCTCTCTCCTTCACAGCCTTATAGTTAGAGAGCTCTCTCCTTCACGGCCTAATAGAGAGAGCTCTCTCCTTCACGGCCTTATAGTTAGAGAGCTCTCTCCTTCACGGCCTTATAGTTAGAGAGCTCTCTCCTTCACGGCCTTATAGTTAGAGAGCTCTCTCCTTCACGGCCTTATAGTTAGAGAGCTCTCTCCTTCACGGCCTTATAGTTAGAGAGCTCTCTCCTTCATGGCCTTATAGTTAGAGAGCTCTCTCCTTCACGGCCTTATAGTTAGAGAGCTCTCTCCTTCACGGCCTTATAGTTAGATAGCTCTCTCCTTCACAGCCTTATAGTTAGAGAGCTCTCTCCTTCACAGCCTTATAGTTAGAGAGCTCTCTCCTTCACGGCCTTATAGTTAGATAGCTCTCTCCTTCACAGCCTTATAGTTAGAGAGCTCTCTCCTTCACAGCCTTATAGTTAGAGAGCTCTCTCCTTCACGGCCTTATAGTTAGAGAGCTCTCTCCTTCACAGCCTTATAGTTAGAGAGCTCTCTCCTTCACGGCCTTATAGTTAGATAGCTCTCTCCTTCACAGCCTTATAGTTAGAGAGCTCTCTCCTTCACAGCCTTATAGTTAGAGAGCTCTCTCCTTCACAGCCTTATAGTTAGAGAGCTCTCTCCTTCACGGCCTTATAGTTAGATAGCTCTCTCCTTCACAGCCTTATAGTTAGAGAGCTCTCTCCTTCACAGCCTTATAGTTAGAGAGCTCTCTCCTTCACGGCCTTATAGTTAGAGAGCTCTCTCCTTCACAGCCTTATAGTTAGAGAGCTCTCTCCTTCACGGCCTTATAGTTAGATAGCTCTCTCCTTCACAGCCTTATAGTTAGAGAGCTCTCTCCTTCACAGCCTTATAGTTAGAGAGCTCTCTCCTTCACAGCCTTATAGTTAGAGAGCTCTCTCCTTCACAGCCTTATAGTTAGAGAGCTCTCTCCTTCACAGCCTTATAGTTAGAGAGCTCTCTCCTTCACAGCCAGTGTAATTGTATAAATTTAGTTTTCAGTGAACATCTGGAAGCACTCATATCCTCAGCCATTTCAACCCCCCTTAGTTTGACGCTAAATATTATTGGCCCTTCGGCACAAACACATACACACACATGCACACACTGATGGACGCAGGCATTCGTGCACAAACACACACACACACACACACACACACACACACACACACACACACACACACACACACACACACACACACACACACACACACACACACACACACACACACACACACACACACACACACACACACACACAATGTGTTTTTGGGAAATTCAGCCCGACCTGCAGAACAGCTTCAACTTCATACAGTACTTCATAGTAAATCCATACAGTACTTCATAGTAACTCCATACAGTACTTCATAGTAACTCCATACAGTACTTCATAGTAACTCCATACAGTACTTCATAGTAACTCCATACAGTACTTCATAGTAACTCCATACAGTACTTCATAGTAACTCCATACAGTACTTCATAGTAACTCCATACAGTACTTCATAGTAACTCCATACAGTACTTCATAGTAACTCCATACAGTACTTCATAGTAACTCCATACAGTACTTCATAGTAACTCCATACAGTACTTCATAGTAAATCCATACAGTACTTCATAGTAACTCCATACAGTACTTCATAGTAACTCCATACAGTACTTCATAGTAACTCCATACAGTACTTCATAGTAACTCCATACAGTACTTCATAGTAACTCCATACAGTACTTCATAGTAACTCCATACAGTACTTCATAGTAAATCCATACAGTACTTCATAGTAAATCCATACAGTACTTCATAGTAAATCCATACATTACTTCATAGTAAATCCATACAATACTTCATAGTAAATCCATACAGTACTTCATAGTAAATCCATACAGTACTTCATAGTAAATCCATACAGTACTTCATAGTAAATCCATACAGTACTTCATAGTAAATCCATACAGTACTTCATAGTAAATCCATACAGTACTTCATAGTAAATCCATACAGTACTTCATAGTAAATCCATACAGTACTTCATAGTAACTCCATACAGTACTTCATAGTAACTTCTCCGAAGATGAAGTGAAAACAAAACGTGCCCCCTGGAGCAGCCTGAAACCATAGCAACAGAGAACGACAGAACACACAACACAGCAGAACGAGAGAAAAAAAGACAGCAGGAATGAAGGAAGGGAAGAAGTTCAGACGGCAGCCCAACAGTAAGACATATACAGACTGGTAACCTGGACCAAATGGGTGGAATAGTCTAACTAGACTGGTAAACTGGACCAAATGGGTGGAATAGCCCAACTAGACTGGTAAACTGGACCAAATGGGTGGAATAGCCCAACTAGACTGGTAAACTGGACCAAATGGGTGGAATAGTCCAACTAGACTGGTAACCTGGACCAAATGGGTGGAATAGCCCAACTAGACTGGTAAACTGGACCAAATGGGTGGAATAGCCCAACTAGACTGGTAAACTGGACCAAATGAGTAGAATAGCCCAACTAGACTGGTAAACTGGACCAAATGGGTGGAATAGTCCAACTAGACTGGTAACCTGGACCAAATGGGTGGAATAGTCCAACTAGACTGGTAACCTGGACCAAATGGGGTAGAATAGCCCAACTAGACTGGTAAACTGGACCAAATGGGTGGAATAGCCCAACTAGACTGGTAAACTGGACCAAATGGGTGGAATAGCCCAACTAGACTGGTAAACTGGACCAAATGAGTAGAATAGCCCAACTAGACTGGTAAACTGGACCAAATGGGTGGAATAGTCCAACTAGACTGGTAACCTGGACCAAATTGGTGGAATAGTCCAACTAGACTGGTAACCTGGACCAAATGGGGTAGAATAGCCCAACTAGACTGGTAAACTGGACCAAATGGGTAGAATAGTCTAACTAGACTGGTAACCTGGACCAAATGGGTGGAATAGTCCAACTAGACTGGTAACCTGGACCAAATGGGGTAGAATAGCCCAACTAGACTGGTAAACTGGACCAAATGGGTAGAATAGTCTAACTAGACTGGTAACCTGGACCAAATGGGTGGAATAGCCCAACTAGACTGGTAAACTGGACCAAATGGATAGAATATAGATCATCTGGTAGGGGTGATAGTACATCAGCATAGCCTACAACTCAGATGTCCAGTATTGCTAATGACTAACATTGTATCAGTGTGTCAGTAGTGGGTCACAGTGTCACCACAGTGCCAGTAGGGCTGGGTCTGAATGGGGACTGGCTGGGTTAGGCTGGTTTGTTCTGAGAAATGCTGAGCATCTCTCTATACTTCCCAGGGACACTCAGAATGTGTCGACTGACCAGGAGAAGCCAGGGGAGGCTAGGAGCTATTTCTGGAGGTACTAGAAGTAGAGGACGCATGGCAGAGACACGGGACAGGGTACTGGTTGTGGGGGGACATTAAGACAGGGACAAGGGACAGGGGTACTGGTTGTGGGGGGGACATTAAGACAGAGACAAGGGACAGGGTACGGGTTGTGGGGGGACATTAAGACAGAGACAAGGGACAGGGTACTGGTTGTGGGGGACATTAAGACAGAGACAAGGGACAGGGGGTACTGGTTGTGGGGGACATTAAGACAGAGACAAGGGACGGGGTACTGGTTGTGGGGGGACATTAAGACAGAGACAAGGGACAGGGTACTGGTTGTGAGTGGACATTAAGACAGAGACAAGGGACAGGGTACTGGTTGTGGGGGGACATTAAGACACTAACAAAAGACGTTTGGCCAAAAGAGCTAATTAACTCAACTCAACCGGAACCTATACCCAACCTGTGAATCAGGGACAGTAGGACAGGGGTTAGTGGTCCTGGGGAGACACCAAGTCAACCATTCAGCCTAAACATATACCAGTAGTTAGATACACTCAACCTATACCGAACTCAACCTATACTGAACTCAACCTATACTGAACTCAACCTATACTGAACTCAACCTTTGCTGAACTAAACCTATACTGAACTCAACCTATACTGAACTCAACCTATACTGAACTCAACCTATACTGAACTCAACCTTTGCTGAACTCAACCTATACTGAACTCAACCTATACTGAACTCAACCTATACTGAACTCAACCTATACTGAACTCAACCTATGCTGAACTCAACCTATACTGAACTCAACCTATGCTGAACTCAACCTACACTGAACTCAACCTATACTGAACTCAACCTATACTGAACTCAACCTATGCTGAACTCAACCTATACTGAACTCAACCTATGCTGAACTCAACCTATGCTGAACTCAAACATCAATACAATCAGCCAATCTCTTCTGACAGTTGGTGTCTTCTCTTATGTTGTCATGGGGAGACACCACGTCAACCAACACAATTAGTTAGCTACCCTCAACCTAAACTCAACTAAACCATACAGGAGATATAAAATCAGGCTCAGCCCCTGCAGTCTCCTGACAGGTGACAGGATCGTATGACTGGAAGCCATATATAATGTTAGATTATGTACTCAACCTGTTCAGGAACCAACTGAAGAATTACCTCAGGATCAAAGGTCAAAGTTACCTTACAGTAATACTCTGTCAAAGTGAAAGAACCCAACTTTACTGTCTGTTCAAAATAAGTGACCTTAAAGTCTCCAACTGTTTAAAAACATCTCCTTGTGGATTAATGGTAAATCCCTAAAGGCCCCTTCTGGAATGTCCTGGCCAACAGAATTACACAAGATGACACAGCACATACTGTAATTTACACTAAACTGTGATTCTCCCGGGTCGTCACACAGACTATACTGAGTGGTAATAAGCAGAGGATAATCAAGTTCAGACTTGACATGGTCTCTCAGAGAGACATGACACGAGGCTGGTGGTGCTGAGATGCTCTAGCCTTTCATCGAATTATAACAGAGTGGTGCTAGCAATTTATCCTGGGCCTGTATTCACAAAGCATCTCAGAGTGGTTCGAGTCCAGGATGGAGCAACGAGAGGGTCTCTGGTTATAGTCCAGGATGGAGCAACGAGAGGGTCTCTGGTTCTAGTCCAGGATGGAGCAACGAGAGGGTCTCTGGTTCTAGTCCAGGATGGAGCAACGAGAGGGTCTCTGGTTCTAGTCCAGGATGGAGCAACAAGAGGGTCTCTGGTTCTAGTCCAGGATGGAGCAACGAGAGGGTCTCTGGTTATAGTCCAGGATGGAGCAACGAGAGGGTCTCTGGTTCTAGTCCAGGATTGAGCAACGAGAGGGTCCCTGGTTCTAGTCCAGGATGGAGCAACGAGAGGGTCCCTGGTTCTAGTCCAGGATGGAGCAACGAGATGGTCCCTGGTTCTAGTCCAGGATGGAGCATCGAGATGGTCCCTGGTTCTAGTCCAGGATGGAGCAACGAGATGGTCCCTGGTTCTAGTCCAGGATGGAGCAACGAGATGGTCCCTTGTTCTAGTCCAGGATGGAGCAACGAGAGGGTCTCTGGTTCTAGTCCAGGATGGAGCAACGAGAGGGTCTCTGGTTCTAGTCCAGGATGGAGCAACGAGAGGGTCTCTGGTTATAGTCCAGGATGGAGCAATGAGATGGTCCCTGGTTCTAGTCCAGGATGGAGCAACGAGACGGTCCCTGGTTCTAGTCCAGGATGGAGCAACGAGAGGGTCTCTGGTTCTAGTCCAGGATGGAGCAACGAGAGGGTCTCTGGTTCTAGTCCAGGATGGAGCAACGAGAGGGTCTCTGGTTATAGTCCAGGATGGAGCAACGAGAGGGTCCCTGGTTCTAGTCCAGGATGGAGCAACGAGAGGGTCTCTGGTTCTAGTCCAGGATGGAGCAGCGAGAGGGTCCTTGGTTCTAGTCCAGGATGGAGCAACGAGAAGGTATCTGGTTCTAGTCCAGGATGGAGCAACAAGAGGGCCTCTGGTTCTAGTCCAGGATGGAGCAACGAGAGGGTCTCTGGTTCTAGTCCAGGATGGAGCAACGAGAGGGTCTCTGGTTCTAGTCCAGGATGGAGCAACGAGAGGGTCCTTGGTTCTAGTCCAGGATGGAGCAACGAGAAGGTATCTGGTTCTAGTCCAGGATGGAGCAACGAGAGGGCCTCTGGTTCTAGTCCAGGATGGAGCAACGAGAGGGGATCTGGTTCTAGTCCAGGATGGAGCAATGAGATGGTCCCTCCTTCACCCACACTGCACCATAGACAGCTTCACTCCTCCTCAGCCTCCACACTGCACCGTAGACAGCTTCACTCCTCCTTCACCCTCCACACTGCACCGTAGACAGCTTCACTCCTCCTTCACCCCCCACACTGCACCGTAGACAGCTTCACTCCTCCTTCACCCTCCACACTGCACCGTAGACAGCTTCACTCCTCCTTCACCCCCCACACTGCACCGTAGACAGCTTCACTCCTCCTTCACCCTCCACACTGCACCATAGACAGCTTCACTCCTCCTTCACCCTCCACACTGCACCATAGACAGCTTCACTCCTCCTTCACCCTCCACACTGCACCGTAGACAGCTTCACTCCTCCTTCACCCTCCACACTGCACCATAGACAGCTTCACTCCTCCTTCACCCTCCACACTGCACCGTAGACAGCTTCACTCCTCCTTCACCCTCCACACTGCACCATAGACAGCTTCACTCCTCCTTCACCCTCCACACTGCACTGTAGACAGCTGCACTCCTCCTTCACCCTCCACACTGCACCATAGACAGCTTCACTCCTCCTTCACCCTCCACACTGCACCATAGACAGCTGCACTCCCCCTCACCCTCCACACTGCACAATAGACAGCTGCACTCCTCCTTCACCCTCCACACTGCACAATAGACAGCTGCACTCCTCCTTCACCCTCCACACTGCACAATAGACAGCTGCACTCCTCCTTCACCCTCCACACTGCACCATAGACAGCTTCACTCCTCCTTCACCCTCCACACTGCACCATAGACAGCTTCACTCCTCCTTCACCCTCCACACTGCACCATAGACAGCTGCACTCCTCCTTCACCCTCCACACTGCACAATAGACAGCTGCACTCCTCCTTCACCCTCCACACTGCTAACATAGCTAGGCTAGGCAAGGCTAACAGCTAATCATAGCTAGGGGTCAGAAAGGGCTAACAGCTAATCATAGGTAGGGGTCAGAAAGGGCCAACAGCTAATCATAGGTAGGGGTCAGAAAGGGCTAACAGCTAATCATAGCAAGGGGTCAGAAAGGGCTAACAGCTAATCATAGATAGGGGTCAGAAAGGGCTAACAGCTAATCATTGATAGGGGTCAGAAAGGGCTAACAGCTAATCATAGCTAGGGGTCAGAAAGGGCTAACAGCTAATCATAGCTAGGGGTCAGAAAGGGCTAACAGCTAATCATAGCTAGGGGTCAGAAAGGGCTAACGGCTAATCATAGCTAGGGGTCAGAAAGGGCTAACAGCTAATCATAGCTAGGGGTCAGAAAGGGCTAACAGCTAATCATAGCTAGGGGTCAGAAAGGGCTAACAGCTAATCATAGCTAGGGGTCAGAAAGGGCTAATGGCTAATCATAGCTAGGGGTCAGAAAGGGCTAACAGCTAATCATAGCTAGGGGTCAGAAAGGGCTAACAGCTAATCATAGCTAGGGGTCAGAAAGGGCTAACAGCTAATCATAGCTAGGGGTCAGAAATGGCTAACAGCTAATCATAGCTAGGGGTCAGAAAGGGCTAACAGCTAATCATAGCTAGGGGTCAGAAAGGGCTAATGGCTAATCATAGCTAGGGGTCAGAAAGGGCTAATGGCTAATTGTTGCTTACTACGCTGGTACCGGTCAAATGTTTGCCAAGTCAAGTGATTTGACGAGCTTCAACAAGCCCTTGGACTATCATGACAAATAATGGTTCAGTCCCAAATAGCACCTCATCTCCCATAGGGCTCTGGTCTAAAGTAGTGCACTATATAGGGAATAGGGCTCTGGTCTAAAGTAGTGCACTATATAGGGAATAGGGCTCTGGTCTAAAGTAGTGCACTATATAGGGAATAGGGCTCTGGTCTAAAGTAGTGCACTATATAGGGAATAGGGCTCTGGTCTAAAGTAGTGCACTATATAGGGAATAGGGCTCTGGTCTAAAGTAGTGCACTATATAGGGAATAGGGCTCTGGTCTAAAGTAGTGCACTATATAGAGAATAGGGCTCTGGTCTAAAGTAGTGCACTATACAGGTAATAGGGCTCTGGTCTAAAGTAGTGCACTATATAGGGAATAGGGTGTCATTTGAGATGCTGCCCAGAGTAAAACCAATAATGTCTCCATCAACCAAACCACACATGAAAACCAGATGGTGGCGGAGCATTAAGAAAAGACGCCAGAAGACCATGTTGTGGAGATAAATCCCTCTGGAATCTGTCCCCTGCAGAGGAACTCAGCAGAGAACACAGGAAGAACAGCTGCATTGTGGGGTGAGAGAGACATGTACATTAGACTTGAGAGCAGGAAATTGAGAATTACATTACTGTACTATAGCTCACACACACACACACACCACACACACACACACACACACACACACACACACACACACACACACACACACACACACACACACACACACACACACACACACACGCACACACACACACACACACACACACACACACACACAGACAGAGAGGCACAGACTCACAGAGAGAGATAGACGTGTACATTAGATATTAATTTTTATTTATTTAACCTTAATTTAACTAGAATAAATTCTTATTTAAGATGATACACCGGCCAAACCCGGACGACGCTGGACCAATTGTGTGCCAACCCTATGGGACTCCCAATCACGGCTGGTTGTGATACAGCCTGGAATCTAACCAGGGTGTCTGTAGTGACGCCTTTAGCGCTGCGAAGCAGTGCCTCAGACCGCTGCACCACTTGGGATGTGGAAATATGAAGGCGGGATATAGATAATTACTGTACACTGTACTGTAGCTCCCACTCAGAGAGAGAGAAAACAATACTATACAGACTGAAACTCCTTAACAAAAGCTCTTTCATTGTCTCGTGTATGCACACACTTGAGTTTCACACACCCTCCTCTTGAGTTCTGTCCCAGCCCGGCTCAGTCGGCCACAGACTAAATCTGCACCCTGTAGTTACAGAAAGATAACTGAAACTACCCTGCACCTTAGAGAATGCTGCCCTATGTACATAAAGTCATTGAACACTGGTCACTTTAATAATGTTTACACACTGTTTTACCCACTTTACCCACTTATATATGCTTATGCTGTATTCTAGTCAAGAGCACAGAGAGAGAGGCAGAAGGAGAGAGGCAGAAGGAGAGGGGGAGGGAGAGGGAGAGAGAGGCAGAAGGAGAGAGGCAGAAGGAGAGGGGGAGGGAGAGGGAGAGAGAGGCAGAAGGAGAGAGGCAGAAGGAGAGGGGGAGGGAGAGGGAGAGAGAGGCAGAAGGAGAGGTTAAAGAGATTAAACATCTCAAAACGTAGAAAGAGAGAAAAAAACGACAGAAAAAAAAGAGAAGCAGAGGATAGAAGAGAGAGTGAGAAAAGGAATAAAGAACTCCCTCTCCCCCCCTCCCTCTCCCCCCCCAACCCCCCTCCCTCCCTCCCCCCTCCCTCTCCCCCTCACCCCTCCCCCTCCCTCTCCCTCTCCCCCCTCCCTCTCCCCCTCCCTCCCTCCCTCCCTCTCCCCCTCCCCCCCTCCCTCTCCCCCTCCCTCTCCCCCTCCCTCTCCCTCTCCCTCTCCCCCCCTTCCCCCTCTCCCTCTCCCTCTCCCCCCCCTCCCCCCTCTCCCTCTCCCTCTCCCTCTCCCCCCCCTCCCCCCTCTCCCTCTCCCTCTCCCTCTCCCCCTCCCTCTCCCTCTCCCTCTCCCTCTCCCTCTCCCCCTCCCCCTCCCTCCCCCTCTCCCCCCCTCTCCCTCTCCCTCCCCCCCCTCCCCCTCTCCTGGAGGAATGCCGTGATAATTCCCGGAGCCCCGTCCCAGTGGATTGTTAGGCACATGCTCTGTTGATCCAGAGGTACATTAAAGCCCCTGCAGCCCTGTCTTAGCAGCCAGGTCCTAATGGATATTTGATGGATGTCATGAGCCTCACTCCCTTAGAGTAGAGAGAGACAGAGAGACGAAAGAGCCTCACTCCCTTAGAGTAGAGAGAGACAGAGAGAGGGAAGAGCCTCACTCAGAGTAGAGAGAGACAGAGAGAGGGAAGATGTCATGTACTGTCATGTTGTGTCTTGTCTCTGTCCTTTCCCTTCACCCTGTCTCCCTCTGCTGGTCGTTGTTAGGTTACCTTTTCTCCCCCGCTTTCCCCCAGCTGTTCCTTGTCTCCTCTAACTACCCATTCACCCCGTTTCCCACCTGTTCCCTTTTTCCCTCTGATTAGGTCCCTATATCTCTCTCTGTTTCTGTTCCTGTCCTTGTCGGATTCTTGTTTGTTGTGTTTCATGCCTGAGCCAGACTATCGTCATGTTTGCTGTAACCTTGTCCTGTCCTGTCGGAATCTGCCGGTCTATCTGAGCCTACCTATGTTTGGTTATTAAAGAAGCTCTGTTTAAGTTAGTTCGCTTTTGGGTCCTCATTCACTCACCATAACAGAAGAATCCGACCAAGAATGGACCCAGCGACTTCGGATCCTCTCCACTCAGCCGTCGGGATCCAGGGAGCGATGCTAGGCAGACACGAGCAGGAAGTGTCTGCTGCTCGACATGCCGTTGAGACCCTGGCCACCCAAGTCTCCAACCTCACAGAACAGGTTCACCATCTCCGCCTCGATCCACCGGCCACTTCCAGGGCTTTCGAATCTCCGGAGCCCAGAATCAATAACCCGCCGTGTTACTCTGGGGAGCCCACTGAATGCCGCTCGTTCCTCACCCAGTGTGATATTGTGTTTTCTCTCCAGCCCAACACTTACTCCAGGAGCACTGCTCGTGTCGCCTACGTCATATCTCTCCTTATTGGACGGGCTCGTGAGTGGGGCACGGCAATCTGGGAGGCAAGGGCTGAGTGTACTAACCAGTATCAAGACTTTAAGGAGGAGATGATACGGGTTTTTGATCGATCTGTTTTTGGGGAGGAGGCTTCCAGGGCCCTGTCTTCCCTATGTCAAGGCAATCGATCCATAACAGACTACTCTATTGAGTTTCGCACTCTTGCTGTCTCCAGTGGCTGGAACGAGCCGGCCTTGCTCGCTCGTCTTCTGGAGGGTTTCCGCGCAGAGGTAAAGGATGAGATTCTCTCCCGGGAGGTTCCTTCCAGCGTGGATTCCTTGATTGAACTCGCTATTCGCATTGAGCGACGGGTTGATCTTCGTCACCGAGCTCGTGGAAAGGAGCTCGCGCTCTCCGTCGCCTCCCTCTCCGCATCACTACCATCTTCCTCTGCCGGCTCGGGTGCTGAGCCCATGCAGCTGGGAGGTATCCGCATCTCGACTAAGGAGAGGGAACGGAGAATCACCAACCGCCTCTGTCTCTATTGCGGTTCCGCTGGTCATTTTGTCACTTCATGTCCAGTAAAAGGCCAGAGCTCGTCAGTAAGCGGAGGGCTACTGGTGAGCGCTACTACTCCTGTCTCTCCTTCAAGATCCTGCACTACCTTGTTGGTCCATCTACGCTGGACCGGTTCGTCAGCTTCCTGCAGTGCCTTAATAGACTCTGGGGCGGAGGGCTGTTTTATGGACGAGACCTGGGCTCGGGAACATGACATTCCTCTCAGACAGTTAAAGGAGCCCACGGCCTTGTTCGCCCTGGATGGTAGTCCTCTCCCCAGGATTCAGCGTGAGACGCTACCTTTAACCCTCACTGTTTCTGGTAATCATAGTGAAACCATTTCTTTTTTAATTTTTCGTTTACCTTTTACACCTGTTGTTTTGGGCCATCCCTGGCTAGTTTGTCATAATCCTTCCATTAATTGGTCTAGTAATTCTATCCTCTCCTGGAACGTCTCTTGTCATGTGAAATGTTTAATGTCTGCTATCCCTCCTGTTTCCTCTGTCTCTTCTTCACAGGAGGAGCCTGGTGATTTGACAGGGGTGCCGGAGGAATATCACGATCTGCGCACGGTGTTCAGTCGGTCCAGGGCCACCTCTCTTCCTCCACACCGGTCGTATGATTGTAGTATTGATCTCCTTCCGGGAACCACCCCCCCCCCCGGGGTAGACTATACTCTCTGTCGGCTCCCGAACGTAAGGCTCTCGAAGATTATTTGTCTGTAGCTCTTGACGCCGGTACCATAGTCCCCTCCTCCTCTCCCGCCGGAGCGGGGTTTTTTTTTGTCAAGAAGAAGGACGGGTCTCTGCGCCCCTGCATAGATTATCGAGGGCTGAATGACATAACAGTGAAGAATCGTTATCCGCTTCCTCTTATGTCTTCAGCCTTCGAGATCCTGCAGGGAGCCAGGTTTTTCACTAAGTTGGACCTTCGTAACGCTTACCATCTCGTGCGCATCAGGGAGGGGGACGAGTGGAAGACGGCGTTTAACACTCCGTTAGGGCACTTTGAATACCGGGTTCTTCCTTTCGGCCTCGCTAACGCTCCAGCTGTCTTTCAGGCATTAGTCAATGATGTCCTGAGAGACATGCTGAACATCTTTGTTTTCGTTTACCTTGACGATATCCTGATTTTTTCACCGTCACTCCAGATTCATGTTCAGCACGTTCGACGTGTCCTCCAGCGCCTTTTAGAGAATTGTCTTTTTGTGAAGGCTGAGAAGTGCACTTTTCATGCCTCCTCCGTCACATTTCTCGGTTCTGTTATTTCCGCTGAAGGCATTAAGATGGATCCCGCTAAGGTCCAAGCTGTCATTGATTGGCCCGTCCCTAAGTCACGCGTCGAGCTGCAGCGCTTTCTCGGCTTCGCGAACTTCTATCGTCGTTTCATCCGTAATTTCGGTCAGGTGGCAGCTCCTCTCACAGCCCTTACTTCTGTCAAGACGTGCTTTAAGTGGTCCGTTTCCGCCCAGGGAGCTTTTGATCTCCTCAAGAATCGTTTTACATCCGCTCCTATCCTTGTTACACCTGACGTCTCTAGACAGTTCGTTGTCGAGGTTGACGCGTCAGAGGTGGGCGTGGGAGCCATCCTTTCTCAGCGCTCCCTCTCTGACGACAAGGTCCACCCATGCGCGTATTTTTCTCATCGCCTGTCGCCGTCGGAACGTAACTATGATGTGGGTAACCGCGAACTGCTCGCCATCCGGTTAGCCCTAGGCGAATGGCGACAGTGGTTGGAGGGGGCGACCGTTCCTTTTGTCGTTTGGACTGACCATAGGAACCTTGAGTACATCCGTTCTGCCAAACGACTTAATGCGCGTCAGGCGCGTTGGGCGCTGTTTTTCGCTCGTTTCGAGTTCGTGATTTCTTATCGTCCGGGCTCTAAGAACACCAAGCCTGATGCTTTGTCTCGTCTCTTCAGTTCTTCAGTAGCCTCCACTGACCCCGAGGGGATTCTCCCTGAGGGGCGTGTTGTCGGGTTGACTGTCTGGGGAATTGAGAGGCAGGTAAAACAAGCGCTCACTCACACTCCGTCGCCGCGCGCTTGTCCTAGGAACCTTCTTTTCGTTCCCGTTCCTACTCGTCTGGCCGTTCTTCAGTGGGCTCACTCTGCCAAGTTAGCCGGCCACCCTGGCGTTCGGGGTACGCTTGCTTCCATTCGCCAGCGTTTTTGGTGGCCCACCCGGGAGCATGACACGCGTCGTTTCGTGGCTGCTTGTTCGGTCTGCGCGCAGACTAAGTCCGGTAACTCTCCTCCTGCCGGCCGTCTCAGGCCGCTTCCTATTCCCTCTCGACCGTGGTCTCACATCGCCTTAGATTTTGTCACCGGACTGCCTTCGTCAGCGGGGAAGACTGTTATTCTTACGGTTGTCGATAGGTTCTCTAAGGCGGCTCATTTCATTCCCCTTGCTAAGCTCCCTTCTGCTAAAGAGACGGCACAAATCATCATCGAGAATGTTTTCAGAATTCATGGCCTTCCGTCAGACGTCGTTTCGGACAGACGTCCGCAATTCACGTCTCAATTTTGGAGGGAGTTTTGCCGTTTGATTGGGGCTTCCGTCAGTCTCTCTTCCGGCTTTCACCCCCAGTCTAACGGTCAAGCAGAACGGGCCAATCAGACTATTGGTCGCATCTTACGCAGTCTTTCTTTTCGTAACCCTGCGTCTTGGTCAGAACAGCTCCCCTGGGCAGAATACGCCCACAACTCGCTTCCTTCGTCTGCGACCGGGCTATCTCCTTTTCAGAGTAGCCTCGGGTACCAGCCTCCGCTGTTCTCATCTCAGTTCGCCGAGTCCAGCGTCCCCTCCGCTCAGGCTTTTGTCCAACGTTGCGAGCGCACCTGGAAGAGGGTCAGGTCTGCACTTTGCCGTTATAGGACGCAGACTGTGAGGGCTGCTAATAAGCGTAGAACTAAGAGTCCTAGATATTGTCGCGGTCAGAGAGTTTGGCTCTCCACTCAGAACCTTCCCCTTAAGACGGCTTCTCGCAAGTTGACCCCGCGGTTCATTGGTCCGTTCCGTATTTCTCGGGTCATTAATCCTGTCGCAGTTCGACTTCTTCTTCCGCGATACCTTCGTCGCGTCCACCCGGTCTTCCATGTCTCCTGCATCAAGCCCGTCCTTCGCGCCCCCGCTCGTCTCCCCCCCCCCCCCCATCCTTGTCGAGGGCGCACCCATCTACAGGGTCCGTAGAATTTTGGACATGCGTCCTCGGGGCCGTGGTCAAAAGTACCTCGTAGATTGGGAGGGGTACGGTCCTGAGGAGAGGAGTTGGGTTCCCTCTCGGGACGTGCTGGACCGTGCGCTGATCGAGGATTTCCTCCGTTGCCGCCAGGTTTCCTCCTCGAGTGCGCCAGGAGGCGCTCGGTGAGTGGGGGGGTACTGTCATGTACTGTCATGTTGTGTCTTGTCTCTGTCCTTTCCCTTCACCCTGTCTCCCTCTGCTGGTCGTTGTTAGGTTACCTTTTCTCCCCCGCTTTCCCCCAGCTGTTCCTTGTCTCCTCTAACTACCCATTCACCCCGTTTCCCACCTGTTCCCTTTTTCCCTCTGATTAGGTCCCTATATCTCTCTCTGTTTCTGTTCCTGTCCTTGTCGGATTCTTGTTTGTTGTGTTTCATGCCTGAGCCAGACTATCGTCATGTTTGCTGTAACCTTGTCCTGTCCTGTCGGAATCTGCCGGTCTATCTGAGCCTACCTATGTTTGGTTATTAAAGAAGCTCTGTTTAAGTTAGTTCGCTTTTGGGTCCTCATTCACTCACCATAACAGAAGAGCCTCACTCAGAGTAGAGAGAGACAGAGAGAGGGAAGAGCAACACTCCCTTAGAGTAGAGAGAGACAGAGAGAGGGAAGGAAGGAGACACGCTCTGATCTCTGTCTCTCCCAAATACCTGGAACATACCACACCACTGTGTCACAGCAATTAACAAATGAACAAGAGAGAAGAAAGAGAGAAGAAAGAGAGAGAGAGAGAGACAGAGATTGAGAGAGAGAGACAGAGAGAGAGAAACAGACAGAGAGAGAGAAAGAGAGACAGAGAGAGAGAAATAGAGAGAGAAAGAGACAGAGAGCACGAGAGAGAGACAGAGAGAGACAGAGAGAGACAAAAAAGCCTTTGACTCAATTTGGCATGAGGGTCTGCTATACAAACTGATGGAAAGCGGTGTTGGGGGTAAAACATATGACATTATAAAATCCATGTACACAAACAACAAGTGTGCGGTTAAAATTGGCAAAAAACACAAATTTCTTCACACAGGGTCGTGGGGTGAGACAGGGATGCAGCTTAAGCCCTACCCTCTTCAACATATATATCAGCGAATTGGCGCGGACACTAGAAAAGTCTGAAGCACCCGGCCTCACCCTACTAGAATCCGAAGTCAAATGTCTGCTGTTTGCTGATGATCTGGTGCTTCTGTCAGCAACCAAGGAGGGCCAACAGCAGCACCTAGATCTTATGCACAGATTCTGTCAGACCTGGGCCCTGACAGTAAATCTCAGTAAGACCAAAATAATGGTGTTCCAAAAAAGATCCAGTTACCAGGACCACAAATACAAATTCCATCTAGACACTGTTGCCCTAGAGCACACAAAAAACTATACATACCTTGGCCTAAACATCAGCGCCACAGGTAACTTCCACAAAGCTGTGAACGATCTGAGAGACAAGGCAAGAAGGGCATTCTATGCCATCAAAAGGAACATACATTTCAACATACCAATTAGGATCTGGCTAAAAATACTTGA
>NC_048579.1:73159118-73171618 GCF_013265735.2 Oncorhynchus mykiss | reverse complement strand
CTTTAAGCCAACTGGGGAACCAGTCAGTAAAACCCTAGTGGGTCTCTAAACCAGAGTAACAAAACCCTGTCTCTTTCAGCCAAATGATGAACCAGTCTGTAAAACCCTGTCTCTTTCAGCCAAATGATCAACCAGTCTGTAAAACCCTAGTGGGTCTCTAAACCAGAGTATAGTAGATACATTATCTCTCTTCCCTCCCAGTACATATTATTAGGTTGTTGAACCTCTATGGTGTCTCAGTGTTCATTCAACAAACCATCCTCGTGTGGTTTCATGCCGTATTTGCGTCTATTTGGTCAACAAATACAGATCTGCTATTTCAGTGTTTTGTCTACTGAACCATGCTAGGTTAGACAGAAGGCCCACTGTTGTATATAAACAACTAAGGCCACAATCCCAGAATGGAGATTCCTATTGAGACCTAACCACAGAAGAATCTTAGAATGTCTCCAATCTTACACTTACAGAACAATCTGTTAACTGAAGGCAATGCTGGTATGTAGTCTATATAGGGTGGTGGCCATGTGTTGGTTTAGGGGTTAAATAGCTACCTGTTCTCAGAAGGGATTCATTTTCAAAACGTATGTACAACATATACAAAACATCAACAAACAGAGCTCTCAGACACAGGATCTGGAATGCCTTCTCGCAATTCTTCCCCCTTTACATTCTAGGAATTCAGAGTTTTTGTAAATTAAACTTTTTGAAACATAAAATAATGAAAAAATAATGAGTTGTTGGTCAGCTGGACCTTTAACATCAGTTATCCTGAGAGATCATACAGTAGTCAGGTCACGGTAAGGTCAGCATCGTCTGGTTCTCGTATGAGAGATGCTGATAATAGTCCATGATGAATTTATGCATTTCAAAGTTACATTTCTCCAACAGCGGCTCTCGTAGCGGCTCTCGTTGGCAGATTGAGCAGACCAAGGTGCAGCGTGGTAGATTGAGCAGACCAAGGCGCAGCGTGGCAGATTGAGCAGACCAAGGCGCAGCGTGGCAGATTGAGCAGACCAAGGCGCAGCGTGGCAGATTGAGCAGACCAAGGCGCAGCGTGGCAGATTGAGCAGACCAAGGCGCAGCGTGGCAGATTGAGCAGACCAAGGCGCAGCGTGGCAGATTGAGCAGACCAAGGCGCAGCGTGGCAGATTGAGCAGACCAAGGCGCAGCGTGGCAGATTGAGCAGACCAAGGCGCAGCGTGGCAGATTGAGCAGACCAAGGCGCAGCGTGGCAGATTGAGCAGACCAAGGCGCAGCGTGGCAGATTGAGCAGACCAAGGCGCAGCGTGGCAGATTGAGCAGACCAAGGCGCAGCGTGGCAGATTGAGCAGACCAAGGCGCAGCGTGGCAGATTGAGCAGACCAAGGCGCAGCGTGGCAGATTGAGCAGACCAAGGCGCAGCGTGGTAGATTGAGCAGACCAAGAATGGCGTGGCAGATTGAGCAGACAAAATGACTGCGTGGTAGATTGAGCAGACCAAGGCGCAGCGTGGCAGATTGAGCAGACCAAGGCGCAGCGTGGCAGATTGAGTAGACCAAGGCGCAGCGTGGTAGGGCGCAGCGTGGTAGGGCGCAGCGTGGTAGGGTGCAGCGTGGTAGGGCGCAGCGTGGTAGGGTGCAGCGTGGTAGGGTGCAGCATGGTAGGGTGCAGCGTGGTAGGGTGCAGCGTGGTAGGGCGCAGCGTGGTAGGGCGCAGCGTGGTAGGGTGCAGCGTGGTAGGGCGCAGCGTGGTAGGGCGCAGCGTGGTAGGGTGCAGCGTGGTAGGGTGCAGCATGGTAGGGTGCAGCATGGTAGGGTGCAGCGTGGTAGGGCGCAGCGTGGTAGGGCGCAGCGTGGTAGGGTGCAGCGTGGTAGGGTGCAGCGTGGTAGGGCGCAGCGTGGTAGGGTGCAGCGTGGTAGGGTGCAGCGTGGTAGGGTGCAGCGTGGTAGGGTGCAGCGTGGTAGGGTGCAGCGTGGTAGGGTGCAGCGTGGTAGGGCGCAGCGTGGTAGGGTGCAGCGTGGTAGGGTGTAGCGTGGTAGGGTGCAGCGTGGTAGGGCGCAGCGTGGTAGGGTGCAGCGTGGTAGGGTGCAGCGTGGTAGGGTGCAGCGTGGTAGGGTGCAGCGTGGTAGGGTGTAGCGTGGTAGGGTGCAGCGTGGTAGGGCGTACATTGTATTTTTATTGATGACACCAAACAAAAATAACAAAGACAAAACAAACAAAAGCGCCCAGTTCTATAAAGGCAACAGCAACTAAACAGAAAACAAGATCCCACAAATCCCAAACGGAAAATGACAACTTATATATGATCCCCAATCACAGACAACGATAGACAGCTGCCTCTGATTGGGAACCACACACACACACACACACACACACACACACACACATACACACACACACACACACACACGGCCAAAAACAAAGAAATAGAAAACATAGACTTTCCCACCCGAGTCACACCCTGACCTAACCAAACATAGAGAATAATGAGGATCTCTACGGTCAGGGCGTGACACAGGGCTACTGCTTTGTTGTTTTCCAATGAAGGAGTGGGCCTTTAATTAACCAGTTAGGTCAGTCAGGTCATACTAGAAGAAAAATAAATGCACATCTATTTAGGCGAGGTGCTGGCTAGCGGAGTAGAACACCTATTAAGATGAGGTGCTGGCTAGCGGAGTAGAACACCTATTAAGATGAGGTGCTGGCTAGCGGAGTAGAACACCTATTAAGATGAGGTGCTGGCTAGCGGAGTAGAACACCTATTAAGATGAGGTGCTGGCTAGCGGAGTAGAAAACTTGAAAATAAAATAGAGCCGCACACTCTAGGAGCTCAGATGCAAGAATTTAATGACCAACATTTCGACAGCCAAGCTGTCTTCATCAGGGTATAATAGTCAGGTCATTGACAGGTTATAGACAGGTTATAGGCAGGTCATAGACAGGTTATAGGCAGGTCAGAGGCGTTGATAATTGTAGATGATAAATCTGTGTGTTCAAGCCACCTGTTGGAACAGTCACAGGGCTGCTAAGCAGACAATGGCACCCTATGCCCTGCATAGTGCACTACTTTTGACCAGGGCCCACAGTGCACTATGTAAGGAATAGCACGCTGTCTGGGACGTAGGGAGACTGACTTTGTTTGAGTTGCCCTGTCAGCCCGAGGGAACATCCGGATCAACTATGATCAAACAAAGCTGCAGGGTCAAGGTAGAGGGGCGCCAACCTCGTCCTCGCCTCCGCAATCCTCAAACTGATCATTAACTGGAAAAATAAAATAAATACGAACTTCACATTTGAAGGTAATTTTTGTTAATTTGTTCCTCTTTTCAGTACACAAACACACAGAAGCTCATCCCGAGCCCCTAAGTTATGCAGAAACTAAAAGATACTAGTTTCTTTCATAGTCAGCAAAAAGAGGAAAACCAACCATAGCTATAATTATCTGCACTGAGACAGAGACAGAAAAGAGTCCCCACAACACAATGGATTCTAATATCTCCAGAGCCTGGAGGTGGAACGTTCCGGTAGTTCTGGAAGGCAGAAGGCAGAGAGGGAAAGGGGGAGGGCTTCGAGTTGACAGTAAAGCTTTTCAATTATCAGAGGCCACAACCAACCCAGGTATGTCAAACAACTGTCTGTCTGTTTGTCTGTTTGTACAGGTCTAAAAACTGTGCTGCAAAGTTCAGCTTCAACAGAGAGCCTCACTACATCCTGCTTTGAAAAACACCAAGATTAAGCTTTTTTTGAGGGAAGAAAAATGATACTCCTTCCCCTTTTTCTGGGAAAAGCCAAAGCGGAAGACTTTCCAGGGATCCAGTTAATATGTCTAGTTGTCAAGTCTAATATCCTGGGTGATGGACTGAAAGACTGGGGCTTCCTACAGCTTTATGGGTCTTTGTAGTTCAAATCACATCACATTCTATTGATCACATTCACGTGTGTAGCAAAATGCTTGTTGTAACAGTTATGAAGATAAGCTGACTGAAAAAATACTTCTCATGTGTTTTGTTGTTGTGTGGAGACAGTAGCATCCCTACTACTGTATTGACCAATCACAAGCCAGGGTCATGTTCAGTGGGGCATAACGTTCCAAAACAGCACGCAAATGTGCATTGTTATTGGACTAGTCCAGATAAAAACCTCCCCAGTTTGAAAATGTTCTCCTGTTTTGTGCCTACTGAACACGACCCTGTTTAGTCACGGCCAGGCGCCAGCCTCAACCGTTTGACATAGAGAGGTCAAAGGTCGGATGATAGGCTGTGCTGGTCTCCCATTCACACACACACACACACACACACACACACACACACACACACACACACACACACACACACACACACCCTCTCGTCCATAAAGAGCCTTTATATGCCAGCCAGCCATAGCCAACTAGGACCAACCAGGGAGATGAGGGGTTGACTGGGTGCCACTACAGCTGTACGTTGTGTGTGTGTGTGTGTGTGTGTGTGTGTGTGTGTGTGTGTGTGTGTGTGTGTGTGTGTGTGTGTGTGTGTGTGTGTGTGTGTGTAGTTGTGATGGTGGACACGTGGTACAGTGTGGTGCTGTCTCTCTGTTTACTCCCTGTGTATGACTACGTCCCAGTTTTCCACCCTTGAAGCATTTTCACACTTCAGGAGAATGGGGATGTAGCCCATGTCTCCTCCTTCTGGTACTAAGACCTCACAGCCAGGGAGGTTCTTCATGTCTCTTCATCCTGGTACTAAGACCTCACAGCCAGGGAGGTTCTTCATGTCTCCTCCTTCTGGTACTAAGACCTCACAGCCAGGGAGGTGCTTCATGTCTCCTCATCCTGGTACTACGACCTCACAGCCAGGGAGGTTCTTCATGTCTCCTCATCCTGGTACTAAGACCTCACAGCCAGGGAGGTTCTTCATGTCTCCTCATCCTGGTACTAAGACCTCACAGCCAGGGAGGTGCTTCATGTCTCCTCATCCTGGTACTAAGACCTCACAGCCAGGGAGGTTCTTCATGTCTCCTCATCCTGGTACTAAGACCTCACAGCCAGGGAGGTTCTTCATGTCTCCTCATCCTGGTACTAAGACATCACAGCCAGGGAGGTTCTTCATGTCTCCTCCTTCTGGTACTAAGACCTCACAGCCAGGGAGGTTCTTCATGTCTCCTCATCCTGGTACTAAGACCTCACAGCCAGGGAGGTTCTTCATCTCCTCATCCTGGTGCTACGACCTCACAGCCAGGGAGGTTCTTCATGTCTCCTCATCCTGGTACTAAGACCTCACAGCCAGGGAGGTTCTTCATCTCCTCATTCTGGTACTAAGACCTCACGGCCAGGAAGGTGCTTCATGTCTCTTCATCCTGGCACTAAGAGGTCAGAGGTCAGATATAGTATATGAGGAGGAAATCCCACTGTATCTTTGGCAGAATAACATACTGTATGTACACACGTTATGTAAAGTGCTTTGAGCACTGGAAACATATATATATCAACCCAATCTATTATTATTGTTATTGAACTGTTCAGAGAGAGTATAAGCCTGCAGAGAGAGTATAAGCCTGCAGAGAGAGTATAAGCCTACAGAGAGAGTATAAGCCTACAGAGAGAGTATAAGCCTACAGAGAGAGTATAAGCCTACAGAGAGAGTATAAGCCTACAGAGAGAGTATAAGCCTGCAGAGAGAGTATAAGCCTACAGAGAGAGTATAAGCCTGCAGAGAGAGTATAAGCCTGCAGAGAGAGTATAAGCCTACAGAGAGAGTATAAGCCTACAGAGAGAGTATAAGCCTACAGAGAGAGTATAAGCCTACAGAGAGAGTATAAGCCTACTGAGAGAGTATAAGCCTGCAGAGAGAGTATAAGCCTGCAGAGAGAGTATAAGCCTACTGAGAGAGTATAAGCCTACAGAGAGAGTATAAGCCTACAGAGAGAGTATAAGCCTACTGAGAGAGTATAAGCCTACTGAGAGAGTATAAGCCTACAGAGAGAGTATAAGCCCACTGAGAGAGTATAAGCCTACAGAGAGAGTATAAGCCTACTGAGCCTACTGAGAGAGTATAAGCCTACAGAGAGAGTATAAGTCTACAGAGAGAGTATAAGCCTACTGAGAGAGTATAAGCCTACAGAGAGAGTATAAGCCTACAGAGAGAGTATAAGCCTACAGAGAGAGTATAAGCCTACAGAGAGAGTATAAGCCTACAGAGAGAGTATAAGCCTACAGAGAGAGTATAAGCCTACTGAGAGAGTATAAGCCTGCAGAGAGAGTATAAGCCTGCAGAGAGAGTATAAGCCTACTGAGAGAGTATAAGCCTACAGAGAGAGTATAAGCCTACAGAGAGAGTATAAGCCTACTGAGAGAGTATAAGCCTACTGAGAGAGTATAAGCCTACAGAGAGAGTATAAGCCCACTGAGAGAGTATAAGCCTACTGAGAGAGTATAAGCCTACTGAGAGAGTATAAGCCTACTGAGAGAGTATAAGACTACTGAGAGAGTATAAGCCTACTGAGCCTACTGAGAGAGTATAAGCCTACAGAGAGAGTATAAGTCTACAGAGAGAGTATAAGCCTACTGAGAGAGTATAAGCCTACAGAGAGAGTATAAGCCTACAGAGAGAGTATAAGCCTACAGAGAGAGTATAAGCCTACAGAGAGAGTATAAGCCTACTGAGAGAGTATAAGCCTACTGAGAGAGTATAAGCCTACAGAGAGAGTATAAGCCTACTGAGAGAGTATAAGCCTACAGAGAGAGTATAAGCCTACTGAGAGAGTATAAGCCTACTGAGAGAGTATAAGCCTACTGAGAGATTATAAGCCTACTGAGAGAGTACAAGCCTACTGAGAGAGTATAAGCCTACTGACAGAGTATAAGCCTACAGAGAGAGTATAAGCCTACAGAGAATAAGCCTACAGAGAGAGTATAAGCCTACAGAGAGAGTATAAGCCTACTGAGAGAGGACAAGCCTACTGAGAGAGTATAAGCCTGCTGAGCCTACTTAGAGAGTATAAGCCTACTGAGCCTACTGAGAGAGTATAAGCCTACTGAGCCTACTGAGAGAGTATAAGCCTACTGTACTATTGATGATTATATGTCCCTTGTGACTCTTGGTGAGGATCAGGAATGTATTTTCTATAGACTGACCACCTCCTCGCAGCAAAAATACACACGCTTCAATGGGCTTTAGTGAATTTGTGATGATAACTGAGGAGTATAAATATAATTTAGCCAAGACCCCTGTCCTGTGCAGGGAGTGTGTTCATGTTCGTCTACTGTGTTCGTCTGCTACAGGGCTGACTACAACACAGGTCTGATAGAAGTCTGCTACAGGGCTGACTACAACACAGGTCTGGTAGAAGTCTGCTACAGGGCTGACTACAACACAGGTCTGGTAGAAGTCTGCTACAGGGCTGACTACAACACAGGTCTGGTAGAAGGTTCTGTATGTGAAGAAGGACATTGTACGGGATGTGCGTTTCCCAAACAGCACCCTATTCCCTAGTGCACTATTTTTGACCAGGGCCCCCAAAAGTAGTGCACTATATTAGGGAATAGGGTGCCATTTGGGACATAAGCCATATGTTCATTAATGTTCTCTGTTCTGCAGCACACAGACAATAACAACACGTGTGTTAGGGAGGAGAACATCTACTGTTCAGCATCTGTTCTCTCCACAGCTTGCAGCACACAGATAATCCTATACATGTGTATGTGTTAGGGGGGAAGAAGACACTGTACTGTCTAGCAAAGGTTCCATGCATCCCTGATCTCACAGACAACACATCAGAACTAGAATGAACGGTAACCAAATAGTATATCTAACCACACACCATATCCTTACAATAACCTCACCAGTTCCTGGAAGGAGATGAGCTGAACCCCAAGTCTGTTCCTAGGAAGGAGATGAGCTGAACCCCAAGTCTGTTCCTAGGAAGGAGATGAGCTGAACCCCAAGTCTGTTCCTAGGAAGGAGATGAGCTGAACCCTAAGTCTGTTCCTAGGAAGGAGATGAGCTGAACCCCAAGTCTGTTCCTAGGAAGGAGATGAGCTGAACCCCAAGTCTGTTCCTAGGAAGGAGATGAGCTGAACCCCAAGTCTGTTCCTAGGAAGGAGATGAGCTGAACCCCAAGTCTGTTCCTAGGAAGGAGATGAGCTGAACCCCAAGTCTGTTCCTATGGAGGAGATGAGCTGAACCCCAAGTCTGTTCCTAGGGAGGAGATGAGCTGAACCCCAAGTCTGTTCCTAGGAAGGAGATGAGCTGAACCCCAAGTCTGTTCCTGGGAAGGAGATGAGCTGAACCCCAAGTCTGTTCCTAGGGAGGAGATGAGCTGAACCCCAAGTCTGTTCCTGGGAAGGAGATGAGCTGAACCCCAAGTCCGTTCCTAGGGAGGAGATGAGCTGAACCCCAAGTCTGTTCCTAGGAAGGAGATGAGCTGAACCCCAAGTCTGTTCCTAGGAATGAGATGAGCTGAACCCCAAGTCTGTTCCTAGGAAGGAGATGAGCTGAACCCCAAGTCTGTTCCTATGGAGGAGATGAGCTGAACCCCAAGTCTGTTCCTAGGGAGGAGATGAGCTGAACCCCAAGTCTGTTCCTAGGAAGGAGATGAGCTGAACCCCAAGTCTGTTCCTGGGAAGGAGATGAGCTGAACCCCAAGTCTGTTCCTAGGGAGGAGATGAGCTGAACCCCAAGTCTGTTCCTGGGAAGGAGATGAGCTGAACCCCAAGTCCGTTCCTAGGGAGGAGATGAGCTGAACCCCAAGTCTGTTCCTAGGAAGGAGATGAGCTGAACCCCAAGTCTGTTCCTAGGAATGAGATGAGCTGAACTCCAAGTCTGTTCCTAGGAAGGAGATGAGCTGAACCCCAAGTCTGTTCCTGGGAAGGAGATGAGCTGAACCCCAAGTCTGTTCCTAGGAAGGAGATGAGCTGAACCCCAAGTCTGTTCCTAGGAAGGAGATGAGCTGAACCCCAAGTCTGTTCCTAGGAAGGAGATGAGCTGAACCCCAAGTCTGTTCCTAGGAAGGAGATGAGCTGAACCCCAAGTCTGTTCCTATGGAGGAGATGAGCTGAACCCCAAGTCTGTTCCTAGGGAGGAGATGAGCTGAACCCCAAGTCTGTTCCTAGGAAGGAGATGAGCTGAACCCCAAGTCTGTTCCTGGGAAGGAGATGAGCTGAACCCCAAGTCTGTTCCTAGGGAGGAGATGAGCTGAACCCCAAGTCTGTTCCTGGGAAGGAGATGAGCTGAACCCCAAGTCCGTTCCTAGGGAGGAGATGAGCTGAACCCCAAGTCTGTTCCTAGGAAGGAGATGAGCTGAACCCCAAGTCTGTTCCTAGGAATGAGATGAGCTGAACTCCAAGTCTGTTCCTAGGAAGGAGATGAGCTGAACCCCAAGTCTGTTCCTGGGAAGGAGATGAGCTGAACACCAAGTCTGTTCCTAGGGAGGAGATGAGCTGAACCCCAAGTCTGTTCCTGGTAAGGAGATGAGCTGAACCCCAAGTCCGTTCCTAGGGAGGAGATGAGCTGAACCCCAAGTCTGTTCCTAGGAAGGAGATGAGCTGAACCCCAAGTCTGTTCCTAGGAATGAGATGAGCTGAACCCCAAGTCTGTTCCTAGGAAGGAGATGAGCTGAACCCCAAGTCTGTTCCTAGGAAGGAGATGAGCTGAACCCCAAGTCTGTTCCTAGGGAGGAGATGAGCTGAACCCCAAGTCTGTTCCTAGGAATGAGATGAGCTGAACCCCAAGTCTGTTCCTAGGAAGGAGATGAGCTGAACCCCAAGTCTGTTCCTAGGAAGGAGATGAGCTGAACCCCAAGTCTGTTCCTAGGAAGGAGATGAGCTGAACCCCAAGTCTGTTCCTATGGAGGAGATGAGCTGAACCCCAAGTCTGTTCCTAGGGAGGAGATGAGCTGAACCCCAAGTCTGTTCCTAGGAAGGAGATGAGCTGAACCCCAAGTCTGTTCCTATGGAGGAGATGAGCTGAACCCCAAGTCTGTTCCTAGGGAGGAGATGAGCTGAACCCCAAGTCTGTTCCTAGGAAGGAGATGAGCTGAACCCCAAGTCTGTTCCTAGGGAGGAGATGAGCTGAACCCCAAGTCTGTTCCTGGGAAGGAGATGAACTGAACCCCAAGTCTGTTCCTAGGGAGGAGATGAGCTGAACCCCAAGTCTGTTCCTGGGAAGGAGATGAGCTGAACCCCAAGTCCGTTCCTAGGGAGGAGATGAGCTGAACCCCAAGTCTGTTCCTAGGAAGGAGATGAGCTGAACCCCAAGTCTGTTCCTAGGAATGAGATGAGCTGAACCCCAAGTCTGTTCCTAGGAAGGAGATGAGCTGAACCCCAAGTCTGTTCCTGGGAAGGAGATGAGCTGAACCCCAAGTCTGTTCCTAGGGAGGAGATGAGCTGAACCCCAAGTCTGTTCCTAGGAATGAGATGAGCTGAACCCCAAGTCTGTTCCTAGGAAGGAGATGAGCTGAACCCCAAGTCTGTTCCTGGGAAGGAGATGAGCTGAACCCCAAGTCTGTTCCTAGGAAGGAGATGAGCTGAACCCCAAGTCTGTTCCTATGGAGGAGATGAGCTGAACCCCAAGTCTGTTCCTAGGGAGGAGATGAGCTGAACCCCAAGTCTGTTCCTAGGAAGGAGATGAGCTGAACCCCAAGTCTGTTCCTATGGAGGAGATGAGCTGAACCCCAAGTCTGTTCCTAGGGAGGAGATGAGCTGAACCCCAAGTCTGTTCCTAGGAAGGAGATGAGCTGAACCCCAAGTCTGTTCCTAGGGAGGAGATGAGCTGAACCCCAAGTCTGTTCCTGGGAAGGAGATGAACTGAACCTCAAGTCTGTTCCTAGGAAGGAGATGAGCTGAACCCCAAGTCTGTTCCTAGGAAGGAGATGAGCTGAACCCCAAGTCTGTTCCTAGGGAGGAGATGAGCTGAACCCCAAGTCTGTTCCTAGGAAGGAGATGAGCTGAACCCCAAGTCTGTTCCTAGGAAGGAGATGAGCTGAACCCCAAGTCTGTTCCTGGGAAGGAGATGAGCTGAACCCCAAGTCTGTTCCTATGGAGGAGATGAGCTGAACCCCAAGTCTGTTCCTAGGAAGGAGATGAGCTGAACCCCAAGTCTGTTCCTAGGGAGGAGATGAGCTGAACACCAAGTCTGTTCCTGGGAAGGAGATGAGCTGAACCCCAAGTCTGTTCCTGGGAAGGAGATGAACTGAACCCCAAGTCTGTTCCTAGGAAGGAGATGAGCTGAACCCCAAGTCTGTTCCTAGGAAGGAGATGAGCTGAACCCCAAGTCTGTTCCTAGGAAGGAGATGAGCTGAACCCCAAGTCTGTTCCTGGGAAGGAGATGAGCTGAACCCCAAGTCCGTTCCTAGGGAGGAGATGAGCTGAACACCAAGTCTGTTCCTGGGAAGGAGATGAGCTGAACCCCAAGTCTGTTCCTAGGAATGAGATGAGCTGAACTCCAAGTCTGTTCCTAGGGAGGAGATGAGCTGAACACCAAGTCTGTTCCTGGGAAGGAGATGAGCTGAACCCCAAGTCTGTTCCTAGGAAGGAGATGAGCTGAACCCCAAGTCTGTTCCTGGGAAGGAGATGAGCTGAACCCCAAGTCTGTTCCTGGGAAGGAGATGAGCTGAACCCCAAGTCTGTTCCTAGGAAGGAGATGAGCTGAACCCCAAGTCTGTTCCTAGGAAGGAGATGAGCTGAACCCCAAGTCTGTTCCTAGGAAGGAGATGAGCTGAACCCCAAGTCTGTTCCTAGGAAGGAGATGAGCTGAACCCCAAGTCTGTTCCTGGGAAGGAGATGAGCTGAACCCCAAGTCTGTTCCTAGGAAGGAGATGAGCTGAACCCCAAGTCTGTTCCTGGGAAGGAGATGAGCTGAACCCCAAGTCTGTTCCTAGGAAGGAGATGAGCTGAACCCCAAGTCTGTTCCTAGGAAGGAGATGAGCTGAACCCCAAGTCTGTTCCTAGGAAGGAGATGAGCTGAACCCCAAGTCTGTTCCTAGGAAGGAGATGAGCTGAACCCCAAGTCTGTTCCTAGGAAGGAGATGAGCTGAACCCCAAGTCTGTTCCTAGGAAGGAGATGAGCTGAACCCCAAGTCTGTTCCTGGGAAGGAGATG
Organism: Oncorhynchus mykiss; assembly: GCF_013265735.2. Lineage (NCBI taxonomy): Eukaryota > Metazoa > Chordata > Actinopteri > Salmoniformes > Salmonidae > Oncorhynchus > Oncorhynchus mykiss. The sequence goes on along the minus strand of NC_048579.1, from coordinate 73,159,569 downwards.
AGCTGAACCCCAAGTCTGTTCCTAGGAAGGAGATGAGCTGAACCCCAAGTCTGTTCCTAGGGAGGAGATGAGCTGAACCCCAAGTCTGTTCCTAGGAAGGAGATGAGCTGAACCCCAAGTCTGTTCCTAGGAAGGAGATGAGCTGAACCCCAAGTCTGTTCCTGGGAAGGAGATGAGCTGGACCCCAAGTCTGTTCCTAGGGAGGAGATGAGCTGAACCCCAAGTCTGTTCCTAGGAAGGAGATGAGCTGAACCCCAAGTCTGTTCCTAGGAAGGAGATGAGCTGAACCCCAAGTCTGTTCCTAGGGAGGAGATGAGCTGAACCCCAAGTCTGTTCCTAGGGAGGAGATGAGCTGAACCCCAAGTCTGTTCCTAGGAAGGAGATGAGCTGAACCCCAAGTCTGTTCCTAGGAATGAGATGAGCTGAACTCCAAGTCTGTTCCTAGGGAGGA
>NC_048579.1:73031618-73154118 GCF_013265735.2 Oncorhynchus mykiss | reverse complement strand
TTCGCGATTCTAAATTATTTCCCAGTTTCTCCAAGATGTTGAACAATTTGTTGCATAAGCTTTAACGTTCATCACTTCCCTTTCGATCACTGAAGTTTAGCCCCCTAATTTCCTGGTATAGCTTGTGGTTTGTAACATACAGTCATCGTGTTAGCTACCTATCTCCTTCAACCCAGTCCATTCAGAAAATAGCCTTTGTTAACCAATACTGGAAGAGAGTGCAGGGCAAATCAGTTGCCCACAGTAGACAGGAAACAACATGCTGTTTCCCACAGTAGACAGGAAACAACATGCTGTTGCCCGCAGTAGACAGGAAACAACATGCTGTTGCCCACAGTAGACAGGAAACAACATGCTGTTTCCCACAGTAGACAGGAAACAACATGCTGTTGCCCGCAGTAGACAGGAAACAACATGCTGTTGCCCACAGTAGACAGGAAACAACATGCTGTTGCCCACAGTAGACAGAAAACAACTTGCCGTTGCCCACAGTAGACAGAAAACAACATGCCGTTGCCCACAGTAGACAGGAAACAACATGCTGTTGCCCACAGTAGACAGGAAACAACATGCTGTTGCCCACAGTAGACAGGAAACAACATGCTGTTGCCGACAGTAGACAGGAAACAACATGCCGTTGCCCAAAGTAGACAGGAAACAACATGCTGTTGCCGACAGTAGACAGGAAACAACATGTTGCTGCCCACAGTAGACAGGAAACAACATGTTGCTGCCCACAGTAGACAGGAAACAACATGCTGTTGCCCACAGTAGACAGGAAACAACATGCTGTTGCCGACAGTAGACAGGAAACAACATGCCGTTGCCCAAAGTAGACAGGAAACAACATGCTGTTGCCGACAGTAGACAGGAAACAACATGTTGCTGCCCACAGTAGACAGGAAACAACATGTTGCTGCCCACAGTAGACAGGAAACAACATGTTGCTCGCCACAGTAGACAGGAAACAACATGCTGTTGCCCACAGTAGACAGGAAACAACATGCCGTTGCCCACAGTAGACAGGAAACAACATGTTGCTCGCCACAGTAGACAGGAAACAACATGTTGCTGCCCACAGTAGACAGGAAACAACAAAGTCAAAGACATGCACTTAGGTAGGGAACACCACTGGGGTCCCATACCAAGTCTAAAACAGACCACTGGGTCCTATACCATGTCTAAAACAGACCACTGGGGTCCTAAACCAAGTCTAAAACAGACCACTGGGGTCCTATACCAAGTCTAAAACCACTGGGGTCCTATACCAAGTCTAAAACAGATATTTCATGAATTGCCACTTTCCACATCATCATTCATCATTTGGCTGGGTTAAGGGGGTGCTGGAGGCGTCATAGCCCTCACAAGGTGTATAGTGAGAGAAAGACCACACAACGAACACGTGTGTCACGCATGATAAGAAAGAGAGAACAGGGTGTGAGGAGGGAGGGAGGGAGCGAGGGAGGGAGGGTTGGAGGGAGGGAGGGAGGGAGGGAGGGCATCTGTGAAAGAAAAATAAACGAGGTGGTTACTGTGTTTTATAATGTTTTCAGAGTGTTGCTAACCTCTGTATGCAGTGAAAATAAAACATGCACCAAACCCCACGTCACCATGGGCACATCCCAAATAGCAGTGAGCCTTATGGGTCCACATAAGGAATATTCACTACATAAGGAATATTCACTACATAAGGAATATTCACTACATAAGGAATATTCACTACATAAGGAATATTCACTACATAAGGAATATTCACTACATAAGGAATATTCACTACATAAGGAATATTCACTACATAAGGAATATTCACTACATAAGGAATATTCACTACATAAGGAATATTCACTACATAAGGAATATTCACTACATAAGGAATATTCACTACATAAGGAATATTCACTACATAAGGAATACTCACTACATAAGGAATATTCACTACATAAGGAAGAGGGTGACATTTAGGACGCAAAAGCCAATAACCACCAACCAGCCCTAATGTATTGACTGACGTGAGAGGCCCTCAAGCACATTCTAGAAGACAAAGAGTCACTGAGATTCAGAGGAGTTAGTGAAGGTTTAAAGAGGGAGTAAATAGGTATTGTGAAAAGGAGGGGGACGGGCACAAATGACCATTGACAGTTCGTTTACTTAATGCTTTCTGAGTTTTAGTTTAAATGAGTTTTTCATGTCCTCGCAGAACAGGACAATCATGTGCTGTTTGACTCTGCCTCACCAGAGCTCAGTGCTCAATGCCGCAGCCTAGTTCCTCACCTGCAGTGCTCTTCGTTATTGCACTCTACACAAGTGGAAGAAAGTGAAAACAGTGGGCATTTAACCATTGCATCAAAAAAGGAAATGTACTATGTACTATGCACTATGTACTATGTACTATGTACTGTGTACTATGTACTGTGTACTATGCACTATGTACTGTGTACTATGTACTATGTACTATGTACTGTGCACTATGTACTATGTACTATGTACTGTGTACTATGTACTGTGTACTATGCACTATGTACTGTGTACTATGTACTGTGCACTATGTACTATGTACTATGTACTGTGTACTATGTACTATGTACTGTGCACTATGTACTATGTACTATGTACTATGTACTATGTACTATGTACTGTGCACTATGTACTATGCATTAAAGGAAAATTCCACCCAAAAACGATATTTTGGTATTTGTTTCATTAGTCCATTGTTGATGTAGTCCCAAAAATGTTTTGCATGTCAGCAATTAAGTTTTCAAGATATATAACTTTCAAAAAACAGAAATACAGCCGATATGATGTATTTTGCATATCGGCTGTATTTCTGTTTTTTGAAAGTTATATATCTTGAAAACTTGATTGCTGACATGCAAAACAGTTTTGGGCCTAAAGCAACAATGGACTAATGAAACAAATACCAAAAGATCGTTTTTGGGTGGTGTTTTCCTTTAAGAGTCGCTTCAGGTTTTTAAGCGCGTTTAGCCAGTAACCGAAAGGTTGCTGGTTCAAATCCCTAATCTGGCAAGGTGGACAAATCTGCCATTGTGCCCTTGAGCAAGGCAGTTAACACCCGACAACTGTTCCCCGGACGCCGATGAAGTCGACGAAGGCCGCCCCGTGCACCTCTCTGATTCAGAGGGGTTAAATACGGAAGACACATCTTGGTTGAATGCATTCAGTTGTACAACGGACTAAGTCTCCCCTTCCCAAATACTGAACAGATCACTTGCTTTTCAAAAATATTATGTTTAAAAAGATCCCTGCACCAAATCTGTGTTGATTTTATAATAACACAAGTGAACATTTTCTCTATGCTATGATGAGCTATGATGGATTTAAGCCTTGAGACAATTGAGACATGGATTGTGTATGTGTGTCATTCAGAGGGTGAATGGGCAAGACAGAAAATGTAAGTGCCTTTGAACGGGGTATGGTAGTAGTTCTCAGGCGCACCGGTTTGTGTCAAGAACTGCAACGCTGCTGGGTTTTTCACGCTCAACAGTTTCTGGTGTGTATCAAGAATGCAACACCACCCAAAGGCCATCCAGCCAACTGGACAACTGTGGGAAGCATTGGAGTCAACATGGGCCAGCATCCCCGTGGAAGGCTGTCGACACCTTGTAGAGTTCGTGCCCCAATGAATTGAGGCTATTCTAAGGGCAAAGGTGTTCATAATGTTTTGTAGACTCAGTGTCCATTTGACACATTTCTTATCGCTGCATTTTCTTCTGCAGAAGCCTTCTGGTTCCCTTTGTCTATTTGAGTGTGTTATCCTGTGAACAGTTTAGGGCTGCACTACAGGCCCTTGTCTAAAGTAGTCTACTATATAGGGAATAGGGCTCTGGTAAAAAGTAGTGCACTATATAGGGAATAGGGCTCTGGTCTAAAGTAGTCTACTATATAGGGAATAGGGCTCTGGTCTAAAGTAGTCTACTATATAGGGAATAGGGCTCTGGTCTAAAGTAGTCTACTATATAGGGAATAGGGCTCTGGTCTAAAGTAGTCTACTATATAGGGAATAGGGCTCTGGTCTAAAGTAGTCTACTATATAGGGAATAGGGCTCTGGTCTAAAGTAGTCTACTATATAGGGAATAGGGCTCTGGTCTAAAGTAGTCTACTATATAGGGAATAGGGCTCTGGTAAAAAGTAGTGCACTATATAGGGAATAGGGCTCTGGTAAAAAGTAGTCTACTATATAGGGAATAGGGCTCTGGTCTAAAGTAGTGCACTATATAGGGAATAGGGCTCTGGTCTAAAGTAGTGCACTATATAGGGAATAGGGCTCTGGTCTAAAGTAGTCTACTATATAGGGAATAGGGCTCTGGTCTAAAGTAGTCTACTATATAGGGAATAGGGCTCTGGTAAAAAGTAGTGCACTATATAGGGAATAGGGCTCTGGTCTAAAGTAGTCTACTATATAGGGAATAGGGCTCTGGTAAAAAGTAGTGCACTATATAGGGAATAGGGCTCTGGTAAAAAGTACACTAATCCTACCATACACTAACCATACACTACACTAAACCCACACTACACTAATCCTACCATACACTAACCATGCACTACACTAACCATACACTACACTAATCCTACCATACACTAACCATACACTACACTAACCCACACTACACTAACCATACACTACAGTAAACCCACACTATACTAACCATACACTACACTAATCCTACCATACACTAACCATACATTACACTAATCATACCAGACACTAACCATACACTACACTAATCCTACCAGACACTAACCATACACTACATTAATCCTACCATACACTAACCATACACTACACTAATCCTACCAGACACTAACCATACACTACACTAATCCTAACAGACACTAACCATACACTACACTAAATCCACACTACACTAATCCTACCAGACACTAACCATACACTACACTAACCATACACTACACTAAACCCACCACACACTTATCCTACCAGACACTAACCATACACTACACCAAACCCACCACACAATGATCCTACCAGACACTAACCATACATTACACCAAACATACCACACACTAATCCTACCAGACACTAACCATACACTACAGTAAACCCACACTACACTAATCCACACTACACTAACCATGCACTACACTAACCATACACTACAGTAAACCCACACGACACTAACCATACACTACACTAATCCTACCAGACACTAACCATACACTACACTAATCCTACCAGACACTAACCATACACTACACTAATCCTACCAGACACTAACCATACACTACACTAATCCTACCAGACACTAACCATACACTACACTAATCCTACCAGACACTAACCATACACTACACTAATCCTACCAGACACTGACCATACACTACACTAAACCCACACTACACTAATCCTACCAGACACTAACCATACACTACACTAACCATACACTACACTAACCATACACTACACTAAACCCACCACACATTAATCCTACCAGACACTAACCATACACTACACTAAATCCACACTACACTAATCCTACCAGACACTAACCATACACTACACTAACCATACACTACACTAACCATATACTACACTAATCCTACCAGACACTAACCATACACTACACCAAACCCACCACACACTGATCCTACCAGACACTAACCATACACTACACCAAACCCACCACACACTAATCCTACCAGACACTAACCATACACTACAGTAAACCCACACTACACCAACCCACACTACACTAACCATGCACTACACTAACCATACACTACAGTAAACCCACACTACACTAACCATACACTACAGTAAACCCACACTACACTAACCATACACTGCAGTAAACCCACACTACACTAACCCACACTACACTAACCATACACTACACTAACCCCACACTACACTAACCATACACTACACTAACCATACACTACACTAACAATACACTACACTAACCATACACTACACTAATCCTACACTACACTAATCTCACACTACACTAAACCCACACTACACTAACCATACACTACACTAACCATACACTACACTAACCATAATCTACACTAACCCACACTACACTAACCATACACTACACTAACCATACACTACACTACACTAACCCACACTACACTAACCATACACTACACTAACCATACACTACACTAACCATACACTACACTAACCATATACTACACTAACCCTACACTACTCTAATTTCACACTACACTAAACCCACACTACACTAATCATACACTACACTAACCATACACTACACTAACCATACACTACACTAATCTCACACTACACTAAACCCACACTACACTAACGATACACTACACTAACCATTCACTACACTAATCTCACACTACACTAAACCCACACTACACTAACCGTACACTACACTAACCATACACTACACTAACCCCACACTACACTAATCTCACACTACACTAAACCCACACTACACTAACCATACACTACACTAACCATACACTACACTAACCCCACACTACACTAATCTCACACTACACTAAACCCACACTACACTAACCATACACTACACTAACCATACACTACACTAACCATACACTACACTAACCATACACTACACTAACCATACACTACACTAACCCCACACTACACTAATCTCACACTACACTAAACCCACACTACACTAACCATACACTACACTAACCATACACTACACTAACCATACACTACACTAACCATACACCACTATTTTTCCATGTTTTATTTAACCTTTATTTAACTAGGCAAGTCAGTTAAGAACAAATTCTTACTTACAGTGACGGCCCACCACGCCAAACCCTAACCCGGACGACGCTGGGCCAATTATGCACCGCCCTATGGGACTCCCAATCATCAATCAATCAATCAAATGTATTTATAAAACCCTTCTTACATCAGCTGATGTCACAAAGTGCTGTACAGAAACCCAGCCTAAAACCCCAAACAGCAAGCAATGCAGGTGTAGAAGCATGGTGGCTAGGAAAAACTCCCTAGAAAGGCCAGAACATAGGAAGAAACCTAGAGAGGAACCAGGCTATGAGGGGTGGCCAGTCCTCTTCTGGCTGTGCTGGGTGGAGATTATATCAGAACATGGCCAAGATATTCAAATGTGCATAGATGACCAGCAGGGTCAAATAATAATAATCACACTGGTTGTCGAGGGTGCAACAGGTCAGCACCTCAGGAGTAAATGTCAGTTGAATTTTCATAGCCGATCATTCAGAGTATCTCTACCGCTCCTGCTGTCTCAAGAGAGTTGAAAACAGCAGGTCTGGGACAGGTAGCACGTCCAGTGAACAGGTCAGGATTCCATAGCCGCAGGCAGAACAGTTGAAACTGGAGCAGCAGCACGGCCAGGTGGACTGGGGACAGCAAGGAGTCATCAGGCCAGGTAGTCCTGAGGCATGGTCCTAGGGCTCAGGTCCTCCGAGAGAGAGAAAGAGAGAATTAGAGAGAGCATACTTAAATTCACACAAGACACTGGATAAGACAGGAGAAATACTCCAGATATAACAGACTGACCCTAGCCCCCCTGACACATAAACTACTGCAGCATAAATACTGGAGGCTGAGACAGGAGGGGTCGGGAGACACTGTGGCCCCATCCGACGATACCCCTGGACAGGGCCAAACAGGCAGGGTATAACTCCACCCAACTTGCTAAAGCACAGCCCCCACACCAGTAGAAGGATATCTTCAACCACCAACTTACCATCCTGAGACAAGGCTGAGTATAGCCCATGAAGATCTCCGCCACGGCACAACACAACACATTCAAGTGACGCACCCCTCCTAGGGACGGCATTAACCCCTCACTACACTAACCCTACACTACCCCCACACTACATTAACACCACACTACACTAACTCCACACTACACTAACTCTACACTACACTAACCCTACACTACACTAACCCCACACTACATTAACACCACACTAAACTAACCCTACACTACACTAACTCTACACTACACTAACTCCACTAACTCTACACTACACTAACTCTACACTACACTAACCTTACACTTCACTAACTACCCAATACACTAACACCACACTACACTAACCCTACACTACACTAATCTCACACTACACTAAACCCACACTACACAAACCCTACACTACACTAACCCTAACCCCACACTACACAAACCCTACACTAACCCCACACTACAATAACCCTACACTACACTAACCCTACACTAACCCCACACTACACTAACCCTACACTAAACCCACAGTACGCTAATCCTACACTACACTAACCCCACACTACACTAACCCTACACTAACCCCACACTACACTAACCCTACACTAAACCCACAGTACGCTAATCCTACACTACACTAACCCCACACTACACTAACCCTACGCTAAACCCACACTACACTAACCCCACACTACACTAACCCTACGCTAAACCCACACTACACTAACCCCACACTACACTAACCCTACGCTAAACCCACACTACACTAACCCCACACTACAATAACCCTACACTACACTAACCCTACACTAACCCCACACTACACTAACCCTACGCTAAACCCACAATACGCTAATCCTACACTACACTAACCCCACACTACACTAACCCCACACTACAATAACCCTACACTACACTAACTCCACACTACACTAACCCTACACTAACCCCACACTACACTAACCCTACGCTAAACCCACAGTACGCTAACCCTACACTTGAAAAAATGATCAAAAGATAGTCACAAATATTGCTGAAGTTTAGATTGTATTAAAACTGCAGTCCAAAATATATTTTACCTGTTAAAATCCACAGTCAAAAATATTGAGTAACTTTATTGGAATTTACAGTGTTGACTTCAGTGACACATTTATTTTTTTGCAACAAGAGCTGGCTTGAGTACAATATGTGTGTGTGTGTGTGTGCATACATGTGTGTGACTGTATGTGAGTGTGTCTCCCTGTGCGTGTGTACTGTATGTGAGTGTGTCTCCCTGTGCGTGTGTACTGTATGTGTGTGCCACCGTTTCTGCCTTCAAAGGCTATTGACTTCCTGCTCAACTCTGCACCAACAGGAAATATGTGTTAGGACAAGGGTTTAAATATGACAGGGTTTCTCTATAGAGAAAAACACCAACATTACCCAGTCTAGTACATCATCTAGCTTCTATTAAGGGTTCGCCTTTGACTTACAGACAAGTTGTTTTTGCCTGAATTAACTTGCCTACTAAACATTTAACAGTAATAAATATATTAAATATAAAACAATATTTAATATAAAAAGACAAAGTTCCCTCCTTATAGACAACAATACAGATATTGTTATTACTATATCAACCAAAACATGTTACATTGTTAATTATTGTAGTGATAGCTTCTGTCTTTATATTTCCGACTGCTTCCTGTCTGCGTTAGGAGAGATCCCATTCAGGCAGAGCTTCTATTTCTCAAGCCACTTGGACACCTGTTGGACACTTGGCATCGGAGCCCAGCGTTGGTCAAAGCGTAGGGGAGCCAACTGCATCGTTTGCACCTCTCAGTCAGCAGCACTATCCAGACAAGCTGCTGAGGCTTGGTAAGAGAGCAGCTCCGGTCCCAGAGGAATGGCTGCAGAGAGCACACCCACACAGACTGAAGCTACATTCAAAATTACACCCTATTCCCTATATAAGCCTATGGGCTCTGGTCAAAAGTAGTGCACTATATAGGAAATAGGGTGCAATTTGGCATACACATTGAGGGCTGTCTACATCGATCTACATTGAACTGTCAGCTGAATAGAAGAGCTGCTGAAGAGACTGTGTGTGAGAGAGAAAGAAAGAGACTGCGGCTGCATATGGGACAACTTGAAGAGAATAAATCAACCCAGTTGACATGGTAATTTTCTGTTGAGAAGCTACTTTATGGCTGTCTCAGTGAGACGCTAGAGGCATTCTCAGGCCAAAGCTGGTTCTCATCATTAAAAACTCATGATCAGTTCTGGTGTTATGACAAATTTCATGTCAGAGTGGTTGTAAATTGTTCTGGACTTCTGGTAGCCTATGGAAGTCGGTGTATGTCTTTTAAAACTATGTGAAAAATGCAGGAAATTGTACCACCCTATAAATACACATTTTCAAACTAGCCTACTTCTGAAAGAGGATGAAAAATTTGCACGTTATTAACAATAATGTGACGTAATACAATGACTTTCACAAACAATAAGACAAATATGTAAACGTTTCCAATTCCTTATTCAACCAACTTTCAGACAAAGACAATCCATTATAATGAAAGAATGGGGCCAAACGCATTAGGCTGGTTTACACATCATTATCCGATGAAAACTAAAATCCCCTTGTGGATCTCGCGCGGTGTGTCAATGTTGTGCTTGGGAATTGTAGTGCAGTACATTTGCACTGACCAAACGATTAGCTTTTAATGATGAACCTGGACTTTAAATTTGACAGACACACAACTCGAACAACACACAAAGTAATATACAGTATATATTTCAGAGACGTTATATAATTTAAATGGATTTCAAAACATCATGAATGTCAATATACTCGGATTATACTTCCTCCTTCATTGAGTACAAATTCGATAATATCCACTTCTGCGCAGGCTCTCCATCCCAACATCTGGAAACAAGCACTTTTCGCAGGTGCTATATCAGATTTATTTAATTGTAATGCTATTTCAATAGAAGTACTCTGATTGACATTTACAAATAAGTATATTATTCTCATTAAGAAAAGCTCAAATGAGTGGTGTTCATTGTCCACATGAAAAAGTGGTATTTTCAACCAAAAGCACACTCACACAAAATCATAACGCATCACTGTGAGACAGTAACGTTAAGAGCTCTTCTTAGCCTACTATGTTATAGCTGAATCATTTTAGGGGGCAGTGAAGTTGACAGTCTGAGTCAACTCTCCCCCGGATAAAAAGTGACATGTCCCCAAATTCCATGGTCTTTTTGGACAATGTATCCGTTTAAAATGTTGAAGCCAGTCTGCTATCGCTGGCTTCGGTCTCGCCACAGTGTGGAAGCAGGCGCGATCCCCCAGGTCTTTGATTTAAAAAAAATAAAACATTAAGGAAAAAAAGCGATTGGCTGACGAGGGCCCCACGTCAATACGCAGTTTGGGAGCGCATAGCTTGGCTAAAGCAGTTAGCAACCAGATAGATACACAGTCGGCGCTCCATCAAACCTTACATCTGTGGATGAAGCGAACCAAGGGGAAACAGCTGTATGCAGGCTATGTTAGCGATCTGAAACGGCAACATCTGACTGTGGACACGTAGGAGAGAGTATTTTCCTACATACATTGTGCTGTCATTTTCTGTCTGCTGTTTTGTGGATAACAAAAGCGAATTCGATTCGAACGGAGTCATTGGAACAGACGAGTGAACGAGAATTGAACCGCAGTGGATGTCTTGCTCTTTCTGTGTTCACATCGTAATACAACTGTAGCTGAGTAATCGCATGGAGATGGAGTAAAATTGAGGTCATCTGGAATTGAATTGCGGCTGAGAGATGGAGAATTTGTTTTGTCCGCTCTGATCTAATAGGAGGGAGAGAAGAACTGCTGGATACATAGGGGATACAACTCCGATATGAACGTGGCTTTCTCGCTCTGCTTGAGGTAGCTGCTAAAGCCAATGAAAGACAGCGGTCTTGAGAACGCATACGGTCGCTTTCGAATGTAGATATACCCGTTTATTATTGCACATTTAAATAAAAACGAATGTGATCTAATACTAGTAACTAGGAATATCGTTGCATATTTTGTTGTTGAATTACTCTTCCAAGTATCAACCAACCGATCTTCTACGGGAGAATGGCCATAATACGAAAGGTAATGCCTTTACCAATCATGTTGTTGATATAGCTGGAAAGTGCATGCATATTGACACAGGCTAATGACATCTAGCTTGATTATTGGCTGTTTCGCTACGAAATAGCTTTTTAGCTCACTTCTACGGCTCGCTATAGCGCGTGCTGTGGAAAACCGTATCGGCGTTCTGTGGTGCGTCGGCTGGGTTTGCTTAACGTGCCTGGCAGTTGGACACTTGCAACTACTGCTAGTTTGTTGTAACAAGCACTAACTATTTATCTGCATTGTGCGCTCTGTCTGGAAGTCATTTTCAGCGCGAGACTATCCATATCCAGCGCGAGCGTAAAGTAACCAAGACTACCGAGGTTTTTACCTTACTACGTTAGCTAGTTAGTTGTCCAAGTTGACGATAAATAACATAACTATTTCGCTGTACATTCGCTTTGGTACAGACCCCTTGACAGTCGATATATGTGCCTGTTCGTTTGTAGAATTAATTATAGCTTCGACAAGACAGCACTGCAGAAGTGTAGCTAGCGAACTATTCCACCATGGTTAGCCAGTTATGCTAGCTAGCTATAAAGACGAGTGGGAAGGGAAAGGCCACAGAGCGTACTCTTCAATAAAGGTAAATGAATAACGTAACATTTATGATCGGAAGAAAATATAATAGAAAATCGAGTCACCGTTAACAGATACTATTGACAGCGTCAATGTTTTTCGGTGTATTTATTTTTTTTAGCTTGCTCACGGTATCGATTCGACCCACGAAATGAATGAGATCGTTCATTCACAGATTGACGACCCGTCATGTTTAACCAGGTTCAGATGTTTTTTGTATTAGCTTTGTAATTACATTTGTCACTTCAGATTTATCTTAATTTTGGGATTTCTAAAAAAAATCTCAGTTAATAAATTATCTGCGCATGGTCGGAAAACTGGTAAACGAGATTATACATTACCAGTGGAAATTACTCGTGTGAAAATATAAATAGTACAATTATGGGGAATTACATTTTTTTCCCCGGTGCTTTAATTAACATTCAGACATGTCCATACATTTCTGAACAAGAGTAATGGAATGGGTAGCGAGCTAATTCGTTTTTAGATGCGACACTGTTTTTCGTCCCAAATTGCACACTTCCATATCAGTGGTTTTCAAACCACTCATCGGGGACCCTTCCTCCTTCCACAATGGAAAAGTTTAAACTGAATCCTTGGGACATGCCAACTCTGACGCTACTCCTAAACGGTTAATGCATGGCTCTCCAATAGGGTTAGTTACAACTGGTGTTGAAACGAAAACCTACAGGAGGTTTAGGGTAGAGATGTCCCAAGGATCCCAGATAGCACTAACCTTTTCACAATTTTATTGTAGCTCTGAACTAGCTCACCTGATTCACCTATTCAAGGGATTGATGATTTGTTGACACGTTAAATCAGGTGTGCTAGTTCTGGAATAGATCAAATACATGGAACGGCTAGGGTTCTCCTGAGAAGAGGTTTGATAACCATGACATATAGTAAACTACTTTTGTGTAGGGAATAGCTCTGGTCAAAAGTAGTGTACTATGTAGGGAATAGAGTGAAATTTGGTATATGCAAAACCAAGTCTCCTGTTCTGCAGCTGCAGTAGTGCATGCCAAAACAAGTCTCCTGTTCTGCAGTAGTGCATGCCAAACCAAGCTACTCTCTGAATTGTTTTACGCTGTAACCCTGAGGTCAAGCAGAGTCGGGGTTGAGGTTTACAGTTACTTTAAATTTGGATATGCAATTAAACCAAACTTCTCTGCCTCTTGACTCATTCCTTCACTCTCCCTCTGTTCTCTTTTAGTGAATCTGCCCCTTGCTTTGGAGGCAGTGGAGTTAATGGTGTGAGTGAGATTTCTCCCTCCCCCACCATCACTACAGAGACACGCCAGAGGCTGTCCACTGTCCAGGCCCAAGCAGTCAGCCTGAGCCTGCTAGTACAGACTATCTGGCCTCCTCTTCTTGTGGTCCCTTATGCTCAATGAAGGCTATCTCTGGGTCGCTACAGGATGGATGGTGTGGATTTGACGGTCCTTGTGTGTCATCATCAGCGCTTGCTCCTCTGTGACTGTTTCCTGTTCTTTTCCATTTATAAAAGAACGCCCCCTCTTCTGGGCCCAACCACCCCTGAGCGCTGTAAAAGTTATAGTAACTGTTGTTGCTAAGTGACACTTACAGAGGAGGTTAAGTTAACTCCCCCCCCCCCCCCCCCCCCCCCCCCATCCAAACTCCACAGAGGGTTTTCTCCAGAGGTTTTATTTTATATACCCATATTATATATTTCCCCTCTCAGGAGTTTGTTTGGAAGACGCACAGGTGTTCGGTTCTTCACAACAAAAGTTTTGGTGTATTGTTGGTTGAGGTTTACAGTTACTTTTTCTCAAGTTTTTTGTTCTTCCTTGTAATTTATTTATACCTCATATTTTGGAGTTTTTTTCTCATTGCTCGCTCACACCCCCTGGAATAAAAAAAATCAAGATGTCGGAAACAGACAAGTTCCTAGCCCCTTTCCCTCCACCGCCCAAGAATGTGAATGGTTCCAGCTCGGACACGTACCTTGGTGAGAATTTGGGGACCGACGGTGTCCGCCGACGCCGCCACACCATGGACCGCGACCCCAAACAGGCCGAACATCGCTTCTTCCGGCGCAGCGTCATCTGTGACTCGAACGCCACCGCCTTAGACCTCCCCAGCAAGGCCGTCATCCTCACCTCCCCGCCCGACTGCGAGCCCCCCAGCCTGGGCTGGCTCTCCCTGGCTGTCCCCTCTGTGGTGGTACCCGAGCCGTGCCTGGCGGTGGCCGAGGTGGAAGCAGATGAGGAAGGAGGGGATGGGCCTTGTAGTGCGGTATTAGGGCCCAGTGTTGGTGGCGGTACTAGAGTGGGTGGTACGGTAGTGCAGATAAAGCCATGCACGGCAGTATTGGATGTTTGCGGCGGAGAGAAAGGAAAGAAGCTGTCGTCGTTAGCCGCTGCAGAGGCTCCTGGAATGGAGGAGGTGGCGCCCAGTAAAGCGGGAGAGCCCGCGGAGGAGGAGAGCGGTAGTGTTACAGAGGAGATGCGAGAGGAGAAGGAGAAGGGGGCCGCTAAGGCCCTGTTAGAGGAGCAGAAGAGGGAAGCAGAGAAAAAGGTTCAGGACGACATAGAGGAAGTAGAGACCAAGGCCATAGGGACCTCGCTGGATGGACGCTTCCTGAAGTTTGACATTGAGATCGGACGCGGATCCTTCAAGACGGTCTACAAGGGCCTGGATACGGAGACTACAGTGGAGGTGGCGTGGTGCGAACTGCAGGTAAGACACAACCCAATCATTTACTATCCTTCTTTACTTCCTTACTCTCTGCTCTGAGAAACATTTTAAGCAGTGTTTTATTATACTCTCTCAATTCTTCCTCCGCTGCCTATTGTAGTGGCGAACTAAAGTACCTAAATAGATTGGCGCACACAAAATATCCCAGGTATGAAGATACAGATAAGGTGCAGAAGGAAGGATGTAGCTTGCAAGTACCTCGTCTGATAAAGATCACACCGGGTTGACAGATGGATGATGTCAGAGCAGCGCTGAGGTACGATGATGCCCAGCAAGGGTGCAACTGGCAGGTGCTGATGCAACAGCCCAGACAGACAGAATGGCACACAGGATGTTGTTGCTAGTTTCTACATTCTTATTCTGTACAAGAAGTTGTTTTTGTGGTCATGGTTCCCATAGTGCTTAATGTGGGTCATTCATTGAAGAAGCCTGGAGAGAGAGAGAGAGAGGAACATGTCTGTTAGAAAGTTTCAAGTTTGGCAGCCAGCCAGTCATATGACTGGATCTTAGCTGAATTCACAGCTCCGTTTAGAATCTAGCACAGCTCTAGCTCACGTGGTGGAAGGAGCAGTTGGTTGCTTGGCTCTGTGATATGTTCACTGATAACTAACTCACAAATCCCTCCACGAAGGAGCCTCAGTTTGGGGTCAGGTAAGCAGGGGCGGAGGTTAGTTTAAAAATAACACCTTGGGGTTAAACAGTTGTAACTCAGGGGGTGTGTCTCTAATGGCACCCTATTCCCTGTATAATCGACCACTTTGACCAGAGCCTCAGGGGCACAGTAAAGGGAAAAGGGCACCATTTGGAACGCATTACAGGGGGTCCGTGTTAACCATGCTGTTAATGAAACTCAGTAGGTTCTCATTTAGAGTGCGGTCGGGTCACTCACTGCAATGAAGCTGTTTTCCTCCTGTGTAGGAGTCACAAGGTGCTGTTTCTCCCCCTCTGCTGAAATTCACTTGTTCTGCCACCTTTTCTTTCAAAGAGATGTTTGTGAGTTGTGACTGAGCCCTGGTCCCAGCTCTGTGGCATAGATGGTACTGTTGTCACAATGACTTACGCTACAACTTGTTAGTCATACAGTCAGTTGGGCTCAGATACTAGAAAACTGTCCAATCACAGTCGTCCCCTATAATCCACAACCATGGAATTGAATCACATCACTCAGTCGCCTGGTTGCTGCTGATTGCATGTGCCCCTTCAAGCATCATCCAGGCAGCTCATCCAATAGTGCATTTTTAATAACTATAAAGAGCTCCTGGTCTGTAGATTAATGTTATGTTACGTAAATGTGTGTATCCACTCTAACCACAGGTAACGTAATGTTACGTAAATGTGTGTATCCACTCTAACCACAGGTAACGTAATGTTACGTAAATGTGTGTATCCACTCTAACCACAGGTAACGTAATGTTACGTAAATGTGTGTATCCACTCTAACCACAGGTAACGTAATGTTACGTAAATGTGTGTATCCACTCTAACCACAGGTAACGTAATGTTACGTAAATGTGTGTATCCACTCTAACCACAGGTAACGTAATGTTACGTAAATGTGTGTATCCACTCTAACCACAGGTAACGTAATGTACATTGCATGTAGGGTTAAGACCTCTCTCTATTTGTCCTGCTGGCTGGGTAATCCTATGGATGTTAGTGTTAGTTAGTTAGTTTGTCAGACAGTTTTGTAAGACAGACTATGTACTTCTACTGACATGGGATGAAGCAGTGGGAGTGGGGTTACACACGCTGCCTGGGTGGGCGTGGCGTCATGAGAGCATCTGGAATTGGTCGATGACTGTTTGTGTGACGTGTTGTGGGGGGTGGTCGGCATCCCTCAATAGCTGAACCAAAGCAGTCCCATCCCGGAGGGAATGAACGAAGGATGGGGGGAATGAAAGAAAGGAGGGAGGCGCGGAGGGGTAGTGGGGTCGTAGGTCATGAGTAGGCGCAGCGAGGAGTTGATGACAATGTTTGCTTTTGACAAAGCGAGGGAGCAGAATGAAAAGGGGAAGTGGACACACACACACACACACACACACACAGACACACAGACACACAGACAGAGAGAGAGAGAGAGAGAGGAGTGCCTGGCCTTGTATGCTGCAGTGGCCTTCTGTCCTTTTGTAGGCCAGGGCTGAGAGTTGGTTGTTGGGTGGAGGAACTCTAGAAGGAAACCACTTTTTAATTGGTCAATGTTTTCTGGGCTTGGGGGACAGTGGGGGGAAAATGAGGAAGAATAATCTAGGCTGCATCCCAAATGGCTCCCTATTTATTGCACTACTGTTGACAAAGGCGGTAAGGCCCATAGGGCTTTGGTCAGAAGTAGTGCACTCTATGGGGAATAGGGTGCCATTTGGGATGTTACCTTGTAGGTGGTCAGTTTTAGAGGGAATTTCAAGGTTTTTGAGCACCAAGCCAGGCTAAGTAGAGGGGGAGGGACCGAGCACCTTTGAGCGTTATTCTAATGCCATTCATGCTGGACTTGAGAGAGAATTTCTATGGTCTCTTTCTCAATGCAGATTGTCTATGTTTGAGGCCAGAATTGTTTTATCTATTAATACACTTTTTGAGGGGGGGGGGGGGGGGGGGGGGCAAGTTAGTCTTTTCCCATCGCTGCAACTCCCGTACGGATTCGGGAGAGGCGAAGGTCAAGAGAGCCATGCCTCCTCCGGAACACAAACCCGCCAAGCCTCACTGCTTCTTGACACACAGCTCACTTAACCCAGAAGCCAGCCTCACCAATGTGTCGGAGGAAACACTGTATTACTGGCGACCGATGTCAGCGTGCATGAGCCAGCCGCCACAAGGAGTCGCTAGAGCACGATGGGACAAGGACATCCCAGCTGGCCAAACCTCCACCTAACCCGGGTGACTCTGGGCCAGTTGTGCACCGCCGGCCGTGACACAACCCGGGATCGAACCCGAATCTGTAGTGACGCCTCAAACACTGCAATGCAGTGCCTTAGACCGCTGTTCCACTCGGGAGGCCCGTGTTTGGGGCCAGATTTAACCGAACGTTACTTTGAAATGTCTTTCTCTTAAGTTGAGGTTTTTGTATGACTTTCTAGGCTGATCATTTTTGTAAAACAATGATAGTATCTTAAAGAGCCACTGAACACGCTGTTTGGCACATGTGTTTTTCTGTTGCTCATTAGAAAGACTAGATTTCAGTCTTAGAGGTGTGTCTCCTGACCGATTTCCACTTTTGGTTAATGGTGTTTGTCCCTCATGAGACACTGTAGGAAGCCCATTTAATTTCCTCAGCGTCCTCAGAAATCTGTAATTAATTTTTACAATTTGGCCGAGGTTGTTTTAGATGCACAATTTTTCATCCATCAAAGGTGTTTGATGCAGTATTTCTCAAGTAAACAAAATGTGCTACGTGTTCTTATGTAAACAGTCAGAGCTGTTGGGCAGGTCTGTCTCATTGCCCTCTACCCAATAGCATAGACAGTCTCCACAGCTGTTCACCCTATGTTAGTGGGCACCCCAGCCTTCATTTACCCGGTGTGACGCGCAGATGTTCCAAACTCCGTTTTAGACCAGACTGACTTCATCGTATTTACACTTTGTAGTAAATTTGGACTCTAGAATAACTGACTTACTTCATCCTATTTACACTTTGTAGTAAATTTGGGCACTAGAATAAGTGTTTCTGACTCATATCGATTCCACATAGGCCGTTTTCAAAGGGATTTGTTGCTTTTTAAAGGCAGTCACTCTTTTTAATTACTTAGCCTACCCCTCTTTATACTTGACTGATATTTGCAATTTAAATCCTTTGTTGCCGCGGGAACTCTATTCTTTATTTCATCTTCCTTGTATAGAATTAGGACACAGGGATATGACTGTGAGCTATGAGACTGCAGTCAGCTAAGCTTTGTGGAACGTTAAGTTATTTATGAGAAGTGCTGGAGATAAGCTAAACTCTGTTTTAAAATGATGCTTTATTACCAATGCGGTATTGTAAACACATTGCCGGTGTTTGCTTGTTTGCAGACTTTTTGTACAGCTTTGACAGTGCTACTGTATCTTCTTTGACACACAAAGACCCAAACGGCGTTCCATAGTATGTATGTCGTGAAGCTAGTAGCAGTGACGCTGTGTTACTGTGTAACTAAGGGAAGGGCAACATCTGAAAATGGCACACTTGGTAGTGTGTACCGGTGCTCAACCAGTCGGCGAAAGCCAACATCACCCATGACAGAGAACGGTTGATTGTCAAGGGCAATGAGTTCCTTTATTTTGGCTATAATGGATTTTGCCATTGAGTTGTCTCGCTGAAATGTTGTTACTCTTTCAAATGACTGCTGGACTTGCTGACTGTTTGATCCACACAGCAGACATTGTGGGCTAGGTTAGGAATGCTGTGTTGCACGTGTAGCTCTACATTTTACGTGGTGTCATTACGTCATCTACCTACGTTATATAGGTACATACCTATATAACGTAGGTAGATGAGGTACATACCTATATAACGTCAGCTTTAACATCGGTTTTGCACATCGCTGTTAAACTAGACATCGGCCAATACCGATGTAGGCATTTTTAGCTAATATCGTCTGACTCCAATATGTTCACCGATATATCGTGCATCCCTAGTATCTTTGACCGTCAGTATTTCCAGTCGTGAAATCCATAGATTAGGGCTCAGGACCTCGATCTGGGGTGAAGGTTCACTTTCCAAGAGGACAACGACCCTAAGCACACAGCCATGACAACGCAGGAGTGGCTTCGGGACAAGTCTCTGAATGTCCTTGAGTGTCCCAGCCAGAGCCGGGGCTTGAACCGGATCGAACATCTCTGGAGAGACCTGAAAATAGCTGTGCAGCGACGCTTCCCATCCAACCTGACAGAGCTGGAGAGGATCTGCAGAGAAGAATGGAAGAAACTCCCCAAATACAGGTGTGCCAAGCCTGTAGCTTCATACCCAAGAAGACTTGAGGCTGTAATCGCTGCCAAAGGTGCTTCAACAAAGTACTTAGTAAAGGGTCTGAATACAGGTAAATGTGATATTTCAGTACATAGTTTTTTTTTCATTACAAGCATTTCTAAAAACCTGTTTGTTTTGTCGTTATGGGGTATTGTGCATAGATTGATGAGGGGGGAATATCTATTGAATCCATTTTAGATTGAGGCTGTAACGTACCAAAATGGGGAAAAAGTCAAGGGGTCTGAATACTTTCTGAATGCACTGTATATGCTCTGAGTACTCGCTCTCGTAGCTTTTTTCTTTCAGTGCTTTCTCTCGCTTTCACATCATGTATCTCATGTCTCACTCTCGCTTTGGTTCTGAGCTTATTCTCTTGGCTTTTTAAAAATCTTTTGTGCTTTCACCTCATGAGTCTCATCGCTCTTTCTTTTACCTCATCTCTCTCTCTCTCGTGTCCTAAGATGTCAGAGAGAGGACAGGACAGTGGAAACAAAACAGTGTTATTGTAACTCAGTGGAGGAGACCTGTAAACTCTCATTTTAGGAGACACGTTCTTCATTCTGCTTTCGCAGAGTGATAGAAACAGAACCTGACTCACAGTTTGCGCAACACCCCATTCCACTAGCCATCCGTCTCTCTTTTTCTCTCTTTTCCCCTCTCTCCCCCTCGCTGACGTGTTTCCTGTGGTTCCTATCGGGTCTGTGTGACCTTGGGTCGTAGTGGAGAGTAGACAGCAGAGTTTTGCTGCCCACACAGCAACCTATTCCCTATATAGTGCAGTACTTTTCACCAGAGCCCTATTTGTAGTGCACTAAATCGTGAATTGGGCTCCATTTGGGACGTAGACCCAACGTGCTGCTCTAATGGCCCTTAAACTGGTTGTCATGTAGACTTTTCACTTACACTTGGCTCTCCTTCCTCCTTCCGTTATGCTACAGGTCCAGGACCTGCGCCAAGGAAAGTCTAGGCCTACACACACACACACACACACAGCGACACACGCGTGCGCGACACACACAGACACAGACAGACACACTGAAGCAAGACGTTTTTTGGGAAAAAACTGCCGTAAAGAATGTAGAAGATGTAAATTGACCCGATTTATTCTATATTACAACACAGTAATGGACTAAGAGGTCATACTGGAGGTCTTTCTCTCGCTCTGCTCTGACGTAATCCTTCAGTCGGCCCTGAGCTCTGGGGCTTATCACAGAGATGTTAGTAATCAGAGTAAAGGAATTTGTGAGGGGGGTGACTCTGCCTTGTCTGCCCTGCAGCTAAGACACACACACACACACTGAGATCTCAGAGGCAATGGCTAAGTGAGCAGTGGAGAGAGCGAGAGTCTGCGTCCCGAATTGCACACTATTCCCTATTTAGGCTGGTGCACCTCCTCAAAAGTAGTGCACTATGTAAGAAATGGTTCACTATGTAGGGAGTTCTGGGACACAGCCACCGTGTCGTCATCAGTGAATAATGCAGAGGATGTGAACAGGGAGGAGTGCCAAATTGCAACCTATTTTCTTTATAGTGCACTACTTTTAACCAGAGCCCTGATCAAAGGTAGTGCACTATAAAGGGAATAGGGTGCCATTTTTGACAGCCAGAGAGAGAGGAGGGAAGAAACCCAATCCCATGGATCTGAGCCACAGCCATTTCCCTTCTCTTCCCTTGATTCATTGTTGAAGTACTGTGTGTGTGTCAGTGTTGGGTCAGAGGAAGACAGAGCAGAGGCGAAGGGGCTGCGCTTCCTTCATTTACAAACTCTGTCTTCCTTCCTTGTGGTGTGTGTGTCTTGAGTGTGTGCGTTTACACGTTTTTGAGTGTCAGATATAGGAACATAAGTCTGTAATGGAAATCTACTGAGTGTGTTTGTCTTGTCTCTGAAATATATGATTGACAGATTTTTAAAATGTTTTATTCTCTCTCGTTCTCACTCTCTGCTTTGCATTTTATCACTCAGCTAGTAAATTTGTCTGTCTGGTTTAGTCTTTGGGCTCCATGTCTGCTGAAAGCATTTGTCTCACTCTTACCTCCCCCTCTCTCTGTCAGAGCCTTGTGGGTGGGATAAGGGTTTTGAGTGGCGCAGTGTGGTGTAGAGGATTTGCGTGGTTTGAGTTGCGGCAGCAGTCAGACTAGGCTACACTAGAGCGACATTGGGATTGTTCTGTAACAGGGCTGTGAACAAGGCTGGGTGAATTGGGGACAGGTAAAGCTCCTGTGTGACAGTGCGGTTGTTCTGTAACATGGCTGTGAACAAGGCTGGGTGAATTGGGGACAGGTGAAGCCCCGGTGTGACAGTGGGGTTGTTCTGTAACAGGGCTGTGAACAAGGCTGGGTGAATTGGGGACAGGTGAAGCCCCTGTGTGACAGTGCGGTTGTTCTGTAACAGGGCCGTGAACAAGGCTGGGTGAATTGGGGACAGGTGAAGCCCCTGTGTGACAGTGGGGTTGTTCTGTAACAGGGCCGTGAACAAGGCTGTGTGACAGTGGGGTTGTTCTGTAACAGGGCCGTGAACAAGGCTGGGTGAATTGGGGACAGGTGAAGCCCCTGTGTGACAGTGGGGTTGTTCTGTAACAGGGCCGTGAACAAGGCTGGGTGAATTGGGGACAGGTGAAGCCCCTGTGTGACAGTGGGGTTGTTCTGTAACATGGTTGTGAACAAGGCTGGGTGAATTGGGGACAGGTGAAGCCCCTGTGTGACAGTGCGGTTGTTCTGTAACAGGGCCGTGAACAAGGCTGGGTGAATTGGGGACAGGTGAAGCCCCTGTGTGACAGTGGGGTTGTTCTGTAACAGGGCCGTGAACAAGGCTGGGTGAATTGGGGACAGGTGAAGCCCCTGTGTGACAGTGGGGTTGTTCTGTAACATGGCTGTGAACAAGGCTGGGTGAATTGGGGACAGGTGAAGCCCCTGTGTGACAGTGCGGTTGTTCTGTAACAGGGCCGTGAACAAGGCTGGGTGAATTGGGGACAGGTGAAGCCCCTGTGTGACAGTGGGGTTGTTCTGTAACAGGGCCGTGAACAAGGCTGTGTGACAGTGGGGTTGTTCTGTAACAGGGCCGTGAACAAGGCTGGGTGAATTGGGGACAAGTGAAGCCCCTGCGTCAGACATGCTGTATGATTTACCTCTGAAGAAGCATGACCCAGCTGAGCTTTCTCGCTCGCACTGTCTCTCTTTCGCTCTCTCTCTCTGTCGTTAGCTGTCTCTCTGTGTGTGTGTGTCGCTCTCTCTGTGTCTCTTTCGCTCTCTCTCTCTCTCTCTCTGTCTCTAGCTGTCTCTCTCTGTGTGTGTGTCGCTCTCTATGTGTCTCTCTTTCCATCTCTCTGTCTTCCTCTCCTTTTTTGTTTTTCTGTCTTTCTCGTTTCCGTCAGACGCTTGTCTGTTCCCACATCTTAAGCTAACTGTCTGCTCTTTACTTTTACAGCCCGTCTCTCCTCAGTAGCACAGAGCGCTAGGCTAAATGCTAAAAGTCCCAACTGCAGTAGACTAAAAGCTAGAAACTCAACAGAAATAGGCTAAATGCTAGGCTAATAGCTAACATAAAGCAGGTCAGCTTGGCCTGCTCTGAAAGAAAGGGAAGGTGAATACCTAGTCAGTTGCACAACTGAATGCATTCAACCGAAATGTCTCTTCTGCATTTAACTCAACCCCTCTGAATCAGAGACGTGCGAGGGGCTGCCTTAATCATCATCTGCACCCGGGGAGCAGTTGTTGTTGGGGGTTAACTGCCTTGCTCAAAGGCAGAACGGCAGATCTTCCCATCTTGCTGGTTCGGTGATTTGAACCAGGGACCTTTCGGTTACCTCTTAACCGCTAGGCTACCTACAGCACTGAATCTCCTGTAGGTTTCAATGCCTGCCTTTTAAAGGGATTGAAGGAAGGGGAGAGAGATGGTGGCATGCCAAGGCTTGTTCTTTCTCTCCGCTCCTCCTGAGATGGGGATCTAAACTATGTGAAGATGTTTGCTGTAATTCCCCAGATATCCTCAGGGCCAACCAAGACTGAGTTTAAGAAGAAAATGTTTTTGTCTCTTCTCTTGGGAAGGCAGTGAACTGCTCATGTTTTCACTGCTCACCTCTACACCTCCTGCCTGCTCCCCCACTTCCACCTCTGTTTTACCTCCCATTATAAGCAATGCAAGTGACTCGTTCCCACGTCATACTTCCGTGTTAATGCCCCTGGTGTTTTGAATGGACTCATGAAAATGTGGTTACATCAGATATATATTTTCAGTGTTAGCGCTGAAGACCATTTTTCGCTAGGTTTTTGCCTATTGAATACCGGCCTACAAAAGATCAAAAATGACAAGGCTACTAGCATAGCATATTGGCTCCATTACTAACCTCTTCTCTCTGGCCCGTGACCAGTTTCTGTCATGCTGATTGTCTTTAAATCATTTTCTGGAAAGGGTTTTTTAAAACCCATGCTGTTTGTGGAACGACAGACAGTCTGGAAGGAGGGCCCGGCCGAAGTGTGTTTCGGATTTAGAAAATTGAGGGGTTATGTTTTTTTATGAGCCAGTTAAACAATAGTGACATTGTCAAAATAATGAAACTAATCAGTTCACATTCTTCACTACAAAACCCCATATTGACAGACGGCTGCAAGTATAAAATCAGTGGAGTTGGATTCCTATTTTCTATTCTCTTGAGTGAGTCTCCAATGGACTTTCCCTCCAACTCTCCTGCACCCCCCCTTTCCCTCATACTCTCCTGCACCTCCCCTTTCCCTCCAACTCTCCTGCACCTCCCCTTTCCCTCCAACTCTCCTGCACCTCCCCTTTCCCTCCAACTCTCCTGCACCTTCCCTTTCCCTCCAACTCTCCTGCACCTCCCCTTTCCCTCCAACTCTCCTGCACCTCCCCTTTCCCTCCAACTCTCCTGCACCTCCCCTTTCCCTCCAACTCTCCTGCACCTCCCCTTTCCCTCCAACTCTCCTGCACCTCCCCTTTCCCTCCAACTCTCCTGCACCTCCCCTTTCCCTCCAACTCTCCTGCACCTCCCCTTTCCCTCCAACTCTCCTGCACCTCCCCTTTCCCTCCAACTCTCCTGCACCTCCCCTTTCCCTCCAACTCTCCTATTCAACCACCCACAATCCCAACCTCCCTAATTCCCAACTCCCTGGTGCACCCTTCCAAAAATCCTCCACCCACCAACCTCCACCCACCAGTCTCCTGGCTAGACTAACTTACCAATCAGTGTTGTTAGCTGACGGGTTAATTGAGTGACTGACATAACAACTGAAACTGATGATGCCAACCACATTTAAAAATGGCATCTTGTGTGTTCTACTGTTCTATCTCTCAGGACGGCAAGTTGATTGCACAATGGAGTTGTTTAAAAAAATATATATGTGGGCCTACAAATGGGGGGGGGCCGCAAGTTGCCCATCCCTGACCTATATGAACTAGTGCAGAAAACATACTTGCTGCAATACAGTAGGAACATGGGTCTATTCACTAACAATGCGTTATGATGACATAAGTTGGCCTACTTGTGACTTACATGTCATGACCTTAAAGAACTGGTGCTGTGGTTTTGACTTTCAATAGCACTACCATGCCACAATGGATCCAGAGAGAGAACAAACCTATTGATCAACAGGCCTTATGTGAGCCTCGGTGGCTAAAACTGGGATGAACTAGACTGCTTGTTCACTTCACTGCATCAGCGTAAGCTGAGCTGCACTGCAGTGACTGTGCTGCCTGCTGCTCTGTAATTGTGTTTGTGTGAGAGAGACAGTCTGTTGTGGTTGATGATGGGTTCTAATGTTGTCCACTGCTTCCTGGTTGGTTGGTTTTCTGTTTGCTCTCACATTCCCTGGATTCTTGTGGCAGGACGTCAGTCATTTGTAAGAGCGGGCAGCTCACTGGACAAAAAAACGTGGTTAGGGAGGGGTGTGTGTGACCCTCCTCTCCTTTCTACCCCGTCCCCACTCCATTGTTCCCTTTCAGAATAACCCAAACCAAGCAGAAAGACCCAATCATGAGCATAGTATCCAGCTGTCTTGATGCATAGAATTTAGTCAAGTCCTCCATTATGGCTCCTGAGTGGCGCAGTGGTTAAAGGCACTGTATCTCAGTGCAAGAGGCACCACTACAGTCCCTGGTTCGAATCTAGGCTGTATCACATCCGGCCATGTTTGGGAGTCCCATAGGGGGGCGCACAATTGGCCCAGCGTCGTCCGGGTTTGGCCGGGGTAGGCCGTCATTGTAAATAAGAATTAGTTCATCTGCTAACCAACATACCAGTTTCTAAAATTGGAGAGTTCATATTTGTAATTTTAGTTTTTTTTGAAGGCCTCAAGTCTAAATCTGTGGTCTAAAAACAAACACATTTTCTCATTTACCGTAAAGGAGGAAGAGCTCATGGTGTCTGTGATCAGAAGGGGAGAGAGAGACTGAGAAGAGAAGAACTGCTGACTCACTGAAGCTTTGGGCTTAATTGACCATTTGATTTTAATTTGGTCGTTTTTGCTTCTACAATGCTCTGAGAGGCCTTAAGACACAGTGGAGGAACAGGGTCACTCTTCTTCTTCTGTCTTTCTTTTCCTGTCTCTTTCTTTGCCCGCTCCCATCTTCTCCTTTCTCTTTCTTTGCCCCCTCCCATCTTCTCCTGTCTCTTTCTTTGCCCCCTCCCATCTTCTCCTCTCTCTCTCTGCCCCCTCCCATCTTCTCCTCTCTCTCTCTGCCCCCTTCCATCTTCTCCTCTCTCTCTCTGCCCCCTCCCATCTTCTCCTCTCTCTCTCTGCCCCCTCCCATCTTCTCCTCTCTCTCTCTGCCCCCTTCCATCTTCTCCTCTCTCTCTCTGCCCCCTTCCATCTTCTCCTCTCTCTCTCTGCCCGCTCCCATCTTCTCCTCTCTCTCTCTGCCCCCTTCCATCTTCTCCTCTCTCTCTCTGCCCCCTTCCATCTTCTCCTCTCTCTCTCTGCCCGCTCCCATCTTCTCCTCTCTCTCTCTGCCCCCTTCCATCTTCTCCTCTCTCTCTCTGCCCCCTTCCATCTTCTCCTCTCTCTCTCTGCCCCCTTCCATCTTCTCCTCTCTCTCTCTGCCCCCTTCCATCTTCTCCTCTCTCTCTCTGCCCCCTTCCATCTTCTCCTCTCTCTCTCTGCCCGCTCCCATCTTCTCCTCTCTCTTTCTTTGCCCCCTCCCATCTTCTCCTCTCTCTCTCTGCCCCCTC
This sequence comes from Oncorhynchus mykiss, assembly GCF_013265735.2. NCBI lineage: Eukaryota > Metazoa > Chordata > Actinopteri > Salmoniformes > Salmonidae > Oncorhynchus > Oncorhynchus mykiss. The sequence goes on along the minus strand of NC_048579.1, from coordinate 73,126,835 downwards.
CCATCTTCTCCTCTCTCTCTCTGCCCCCTCCCATCTTCTCCTCTCTCTCTCTGCCCCCTTCCATCTTCTCCTCTCTCTCTCTGCCCCCTTCCATCTTCTCCTCTCTCTCTCTGCCCGCTCCCATCTTCTCCTCTCTCTCTCTGCCCGCTCCCATCTTCTCCTCTCTCTCTCTGCCCGCTCCCATCTTCTCCTCTCTCTCTCTGCCCGCTCCCATCTTCTCCTCTCTCTCTCTGCCCGCTCCCATCTTCTCCTCTCTCTCTCTGCCCGCTCCCATCTTCTCCTACTCCTCTCTCTCTCTGCCCTTATTCACCCCTCTCAGTTCAAAGGGCTTTATTGGCATGGGAAACACGTGTTTACATTACCAAAGCAAGAGAAATAGATGATAAACAAAGGTGAAATAAAAAATGTACAGTAAACATTACGCTCACTAAAATGTCAAAATAATAGACATTTCAAATGTCATAGTATAACATTGTTGTAACAATGTGCAAATAGTTAAAGTACACTAAGGCAAATAAATAGACTCTCCCTGTGTCTCCTGCTCCCTCTCCTTCTCTATCAGAGATTGATGGAGGCAAAAGGCTCCACAGTTCTCCACCTGCATGCTGCAGGGCTAAACCATATCACATGGTGTCTGTTGAAAGTGGAGCTAGCTGGGATAGGATGTAGAGGTCTTGGCCTATAGAAGAGGGCTAGCCCTGAGCTTTGATCACAGCGATATGAATGGAGTGGTTCCCAGGCCAGAAAACGCAGGAATGTGATGAATGTGACTGCTGCTGTTATAACTGTACTACTATATTGTATGATTTGTCCTATAACCCAAGTCAGGCTATCCATTATTCAACTGCTCCACTTGGACAAACCACTGAACTTGAAGGAATGTCAATTTTACAGTAGCTTTTTGGGTCAAATGTCACGTTTTGGTGCGTCTTTCCGCAAACACTATTGGGCTGGACTTCTTACTTTGTCTTTTACTTCTCTTGGAGCGTAGGCCATGAGGAAAAAGGCTGTCAGGGTTGAGGGAAGGTGTTCAACTCTCCTTCAACTCTGAGGCCGCCATGCTGTCACAGACTATTACATCACATGAAGGTCTGTGTTCACCCCCTACCGCAAGGGGAAAGTAGGGCACCCTGCTCTCTCAAAAACAAAGTTTTGCAGCCCCAGAAATTGAGTGTGATAATAAAGCAATATAAATGGCCATTTTAAATTCTCAGGGCTTTGCCAGAAGAGTAGTGCCTGTCTTCTTCTCAAGGGTATACGGCTGCTGGCCAGTAACAGATTGGTGTGTTTGTGTGGCTATCGGATCTCACCTCACCTCGGTGTCCTCTGTCTCTCTGTGTGTGGATGACGAGGCAGGCTGTATTGTACAGAGAAGGAGAGGGGGGAGATGACGATGATTTATCACTTTTTATTGAGACCTTACCAAAACACACATTCCCTGAGGGAATATTCTAACCCAGCGAAGGAAGGAGCAGGGGAGAGAGAGAGAGATCTACTTTTTTCCCCTGCTCTCCTTTTTTTTTTTTTAAGGATCTATAAATAGCAGCACCTCATCTGCCGGGGCTGTTCTGCTGCATGGTCAGAACTGGAGCAGACGCTAGGCAGGGGGAGGGCCTAAGGACTTGAGATGGAGACATAGCCAGTCTGAGGCAAAGACTGGGACGGGGACATGAGGACGGAGACAGAGGCTGCATGGTCAGAACTGGAGCAGAAACCAGGGAGAGCCTAATGACATGACAGACTAGAAACTGGGACAGAGACTGAGTTTAGAGTGTAGGGATGGGGACAGAGACTGAGGGACAGGATTAGAGGTGGGGACAGAGAGTGACTGACAGGGACAGCGACTGAGGGACAGGGTTAGAGGTGGGGACAGAGAGTGACTGACAGAGCCGGGGACTGATGGACAGGGATAGGGTTAGAGGCAGTGAATGAGTAGGGATGGGGACAAAACTCTTTCTTTAACCAGAGATCACCATTATTTCAAATACTGTTAAACTTCTTGGTGGAATGTGCTTTGTGGCTTGTTGTCTTGACGACCACGTCAATTTCCTTTGACTCTAGTGTTCCATTTGTACATTTGCGGGGCACAAAAAAAAAATAAACCAAGGAAAGCATCACACAATTCTAGTCCCTAAACTTCGTTTCCCCTCCATGTCTCAGTCAATTGCATTCGGACACAAGCGCCTGTTAGAAATAAATGCCTTTAAAACCGGTGGGATGGTGGGAATAATAAATGCCTCTGATGGGATCCATGCCAAACGACGACAGTTATCACATGCAAAATGCACTGGTTGATTTGAAGTAGGGAAATATGTGTCCCATCTACTTTCTGCTTAGGCTACTTTGCAAACTGCTAGTGCCATTTAGAATTGATTAGCCTGGAAGGCTCTCCCATCTCCACAGAGCAACTCTGGAGCTCTGTCAGAGTGACCAAGGCCCTTCTCCCCCGATTGCTCAGTTTGGCCTGGTGGACTCAAATCAAGTTGTAGAAACAACACAAGGATGATCAATGGAAACAGGATGCACCTGAGCTCAATTTCGAGTCTCATAGCAAATGGTTTTTATACATTTCCAAACATTTCTAAAACCCTGTTGTTGCTTTGTCATTATGAGGTATTTTAATGTAGATTGATGAGGAAGAAGTTGTATTTACCCCATTATAGAACAAGGATGTGAGGATGTGAGGTAACAATGTGGACAAAGTCAATACCTTACAAATGCACTCATCTATTTATATCACCCCCCCCAAAAAGCATGCAAGTACTGGAATAGTCAAATGCCCGTCCTCCTGACGGAGGCAGTAACAGAGACACAGCCCGGTGACAGTGGAAGCACGCTGTGTCCTCTAGCCTATGTCACTGTGCCTGCTGTCACCGCGGTTCAGGTGACCTGTCAATGTCAACACATTCCCATGTCATCTACAGGGCAGTGTGTGTGTGTGTGTGTGTGTTAGACGTTACAATCCCTCATATGTGGAACTCATAATTGAGCTCATGTTTCTCTGTGGTTATTTGATCATCATGTCACCAGTTGGTGTGTAACTGTCTGCATTTTCCATTATCATCTCTCCCACACTCTCTCTGCACTGGTATGTCCTTTCACTGCTTTCCCTGTGACGTGTTGGTTGGCTCAGTGCGTACATGTCACCCCTCGCCTTGGTAGTTTGAGAGAGACAGGAGGGAGGGAGAGAATAAAGGTGGGGGGGTGAGAATAAAGGTGGGGGGAGAGAGAATAAAGGTGGGGGAGGGATGAGTGTTGGCCTGCCTGCCTGCTTGTAAGAGCGAGGGGGGAGAGAAGGGGTGTGTGGGCCTGCCTGCTTGTAAGAGTGAGGGGGGAGAGAAGGGGTGTGTGGGCCTGCCTGCTTCAGCTGACCGGTGCTCTCATGTCTCTCCTCTCAGCCCCAGAGCTCCAGATAACTAGTGGAAGAATGTTAATGTCTCTGCTATGTGGTGAACTGAACTCTACAGTGCAAGGCCAGGCCATGACGCAGTGGTCCTGTATTGCTGCCTTTAGAGGTTTGTGCTTGCAGACACCCTCCCTCTCATGGATTTATCAATGGTGGAAGGTAACGCCCTCCAGCCAATGATGTCACCAATCCAATGCTATGTGCTATACTCTCTTTTCAGGTAATTATCTTTAAGTGTCCTACATGACCGTGTCCTACTGCTGTGTCCTACTGCTGCTTTCAGTCCCTTTACTACAGCAGGGATGACCAATCCTGTAGAGATATTTGCTATGCACTGCAGGGTTTGTTCCATACCTGCTCTAATAAGGGATCACTACTCTCTTGTGTCAAAAAGGACCAATATGATTTGGTTCTCCCTTACAGAGAACTTGATTGGTTCCCATTCTCTTAGTCAGGAAATGAGCTCCATCACCAGTGTACAGTAGATCTGTTAAGATGACTCCTCCCTCACAAGCCATGTGTGTCATGTTGTCAAAGAGCCGACACTTAATAATAAAAGCCTACAGTCAGGCAGCTGGGGCTTCTGGGAAACCATAACTGTGTTCCAGTACTCATACTAACCACACTAACTGTACTATTTGTGACGTAAATTGAGTATATTGTATGCTTATCGCTCCGAGGGCGAAACGGACAATCTGATAACGCTCTGGATTTACGAACGCCCAGAGTGCACTCTGGCACTCAGGTTGAATTTACGAATACACCCCGAAATTGTAAAATGTCTAGCTAGTCATTTGTTATGCTAACAAGCTAGCAAGAGGTTGCACAGCAACAGCATCAACTTCCGGTAGACGGGCGGCGCGTACGCTCAACTGAAACACTACCGTTCATTTACAGTATACTAAAAGGAATGTATAGTGTGTGTGTACCCATTAAGTAGGTAGTATACAGTATGATAGTATGGGTATTCTAACACCACTCATGACTTTATATTGCCGGCTGTGTTTAGAAACATACCAAAGGTATGCAAATGAATGTCTTGCCATGGCTTGATCTGCATGTGTCACTCCCTCTCCTCCCTCCAGCTCTGTTATACAGCTTGTTTTACAGTATGCACCAACCTGCAGTCTGTGTAATGCCATCTCATTCCCTGCCTGGCCCTGCATCAGCCAGTCACATGGTTTGCAGGGATAAATCTGGAGGCTGCGAAATATTCAGACTTGTTTGTGTGCACGTGGGTCTGTGGCAGAGCAGGGCTGCAACCGGCCGACTCATCTGTTTTATATGGAGAGTCTCAGTCCAGGCCGGGGTCCTAGACACCATTCCTGCATCTGTTTTATATGGAGAGTCTCAGGCCGGGTCCTAGACACCATTCCTGCTCTGGCTGCATCTGTTTTACAAATTCAGCCTGTGGGCCGCCAGTTGGGGAACCCTGCACTAGGCAGTTCTGTGCCTGAATTACTAAACTAGGCTCCCTGTAGCATAATTATTTCCCTGTGGTCCTGTTGAGGTAGGATGTGACAAACGTTGATTTGGGTTTGACCAGACACACCCAAGGGAAGGGGCCGGTAAACAGTTACCTGAGCAGCCCTATTGTTCCTCCCTGTTGTAGCGTCTTCTGGCCTAAGTCAATATTTGACCAAGACCCTGGTGGTAGTAGTGAGAGAGCAGTTACAATTGGACCCTGTCTGGTGTTGAAAGACGGGTCATTAAGCCTAAAACAGCTTGTGAGGCTACCACACAGCTATCATTCTTCTTGGAACAGGAGGACAAATATGTTTGTTGTTCTGCTAAAGTTGTAAGCTTGTGAGTCGCGACTTGCCTCCCTCTCGTGTCTCTGTCCGTCTCTCGTTCTCGGTCTGTTACATTCCCCAGCAAGAAAACCAAATTATGTCGCTCAAACTAGCGAAGAGTCACTGACAACCACCAAAACAAAACAGGTGGGGTTTTAGGAGGGGTTCTGAAAGATGCTTCAGGTGGTGTCCACTGAAAGTTGCCTAGCAACAACAACTGGAACTTAATTAACACCTCCACCATGAGACCCACTACATTTGCCTCAGAACAGGCAAACAAAATAAAATCCCACATCAAACTTAAAGATGGGAAGCAAAAGGAGAACAGGGAAGTTCAGATAAAGGATTGTTTGTCTGTTCCACGTCTCTCAGGAGCACTGGGCCAGCCACTCTTAAATAACACCTGGGATAACACCTGGGCCAGCCACTCTTAAATAGCACCTGGGCCAGCCACTCTTAAATAACACCTGGGTCAGCCACTCTTAAATAACACCTGGGCCAGCCACTCTTAAATAGCACCTGGGCCAGCCACTCTTAAATAGCACCTGGGCCAGCCACTCTTAAATAGCACCTGGGCCAGCCACTCTTAAATAACACCTGGGATAACACCTGGGCCAGCCACTCTTAAATAACACCTGGGATAACACCTGGGCCAGCCACTCTTAAATAACACCTGGGCCAGCCACTCTTAAATAGCACCTGGGCCAGCCACTCTTAAATAGCACCTGGGCCAGCCACTCTTAAATAGCACCTGGGCCAGCCACTCTTAAATAGCACCTGGGCCAGCCACTCTTAAATAGCACCTGGGCCAGCCACTCTTAAATAGCACCTGGGCCAGCCACTCTTAAATAGCACCTGGGCCAGCCACTCTTAAATAGCACCTGGGCCAGCCACTCTTAAATAGCACCTGGGCCAGCCACTCTTAAATAGCACCTGGGCCAGCCACTCTTAAATAGCACCTGGGCCAGCCACTCTTAAATAACACCTGGGCCAGCCACTCTTAAATAGCACCTGGGCCAGCACAGGTGAAACACCTTCCCACTAACGAGATGGCAACCAGTACAGCTGTAACACATACTGACTAATGAGAAGACACCAGTCAGTGTGCCCTACGTGCTAATATTCCATCTTCAAAACATAAATGGAAAAAACAAGCTGCAACAGTCACTCTCTTTCTGTTCCTCTGTGTCTGGTAGCCCACTGCAACCCAGTCCAGTCTGCCAGGGAGAGCAGGTTCTCCTCTCTATCTCAATCTGTCTGACTCTTGCCAGGGAGCTGGACTGAAACTCTGATCGGACATACGAAATCTAACCTGCATACAGTATAGCACATTACGTGAGTGAGCAGCAGTGAATGTCCCCGATGACTGGGACTGGTCTGAAAAGCTTCTATCCCCTCTTGGCCCTATAAATATTTGAGAGTAAACTCTGTCTCGCTCTCTTGTCTGTCAGCTGTGTGTGCAATATGCGTTGGAGCCCTGTTTGTGTGTGTATGGGCTGTGAGATTCGATCCATCAGACAGGAAGTGGTCTGCTGTTGTGTATAAGATGCTGATGGAGACAGACATCCCTGATAAAGGAAGAGGGAAGGGAAGAGTTATTGCAGGGAGAGGGAGAGTGTTATTGATGCATGAATCCCTAGTGTCCCTAGTGTGCATGAATCCGAAGTGTCTGGCTACAGCACTGTGTGGTCTGGAACATGGGAGCGAGAGACTGATCCCTAGCCTCTAAGCCTCTACTCAGCCAGTACCTATCCCAACCCTAGCCCATACCCAGCCTGTACCCGTCACTAGCCTCTACCCAGCCTGTACCCATCCCTAGCCCATATCCAGCATGTACCCATCCCATTTCCAGCCTTGACCCAGCCTGCACCCAGGACCCAGCCTCTACCCTTCTCTAGCCTCTACCCAGCCTGTTCCCAGACCCCAGTGACGCATTTACTTCCCTGGCAGACCTTCTCCTCAGGGGTGTTGTGTACTTATCCCTGCCTAGCCGGAGGGGATCAGATGGGGCTAGGCAGCACCCTGTACCATGTGCTCCTGGAGCTGCAGGAATCCTGGTGGGCCTGACTGATGCTGTCCTAATCTAGTCTGGGACCATTAGGACATAGATGAAACTTCTATCACAGACACACACCAGCAGCTTAGAGGGTTTGACTCTCAGGCCTCGGGGGGCTTCCCCTCATGAGCAGATGGTCACTGGATGAACGACCGCGCTGAACCTAGTGGTAGTAACGCCTGTTACTTCAACAACCTTAAAACACTCACCTACTCACTCCAAGGCCTGTCATGTCTGCTGTCAGTCTGTCTCTCTGTTTTTCTCTGAGTGGCTAATGGTGCATGTTGGAGCAGTGTTTTCATGTGTTTGTGACTGTGAGTACAGGTGGTGCTAGCCTTATGTCGGTGTGTTTGTGACTGTGAGTACAGGTGGTGCTAGCCTTATGTTGGTGTGACTGTGAGTACAGCTGGTGCTAGCCGTATGTCGGTGTGTTTGTGACTGTGAGTACAGGTGGTGCTAGCTGTATGTCGGTGTGTTTGTGACTGTGAGTACAGGTGGTGCTAGCTGTATGTCGGTGTGTTTGTGACTGTGAGTACAGGTGGTGCTAGCTGTATGTCGGTGTGTTTGTGACTGAGTATAGGTGGTGCTAGCCGTATGTTGGTGTGTTTGTGACTGAGTATAGGTGGTGCTAGCCGTATGTTGGTGTGTTTGTGACTGTGAGTACAGGTGGTGCTAGCTGTATGTCTGTGTGTTTGTGACTGTGAGTACAGGTGGTGCTAGCTGTATGTCGGTGTGTTTGTGACTGTGAGTACAGGTGGTGCTAGCTGTATGTCGGTGTGTTTGTGACTGAGTACAGGTGGTGCTAGCTGTATGTCGGTGTGTTTGTGACTGTGAGTACAGGTGGTGCTAGCTGTATGTCGGTGTGTTTGTGACTGAGTATAGGTGGTGCTAGCCGTATGTTGGTGTGTTTGTGACTGTGAGTACAGGTGGTGCTAGCTGTATGTCTGTGTGTTTGTGACTGTGAGTACAGGTGGTGCTAGCTGTATGTCTGTGTGTTTGTGACTGTGAGTACAGGTGGTGCTAGCTGTATGTCGGTGTGTTTGTGACTGAGTACAGGTGGTGCTAGCTGTATGTCGGTGTGTTTGTGACTGAGTACAGGTGGTGCTAGCTGTATGTCGGTGTGTTTGTGACTGAGTATAGGTGGTGCTAGCCTTATGTTGGTGTGTTTGTGACTGTGAGTACAGGTGGTGCTAGCTGTATGTCTGTGTGTTTGTGACTGTGAGTACAGGTGGTGCTAGCTGTATGTCTGTGTGTTTGTGACTGTGAGTACAGGTGGTGCTAGCTGTATGTCTGTGTGTTTGTGACTGTGAGTACAGGTGGTGCTAGCTGTATGTCTGTGTGTTTGTGACTGTGAGTACAGGTGGTGCTAGCTGTATGTCGGTGTGTTTGTGACTGTGAGTACAGGTGGTGCTAGCTGTATGTCTGTGTGTTTGTGACTGTGAGTACAGGTGGTGCTAGCTGTATGTCGGTGTGTTTGTGACTGTGAGTACAGGTGGTGCTAGCTGTATGTCTGTGTGTTTGTGACTGTGAGTACAGGTGGTGCTAGCTGTATGTCGGTGTGTTTGTGACTGTGAGTACAGGTGGTGCTAGCTGTATGTCGGTGTGTTTGTGACTGAGTATAGGTGGTGCTAGCCGTATGTTGGTGTGTTTGTGACTGAGTATAGGTGGTGCTAGCCGTATGTTGGTGTGTTTGTGACTGTGAGTACAGGTGGTGCTAGCTGTATGTCTGTGTGTTTGTGACTGTGAGTACAGGTGGTGCTAGCTGTATGTCTGTGTGTTTGTGACTGTGAGTACAGGTGGTGCTAGCTGTATGTCGGTGTGTTTGTGACTGAGTACAGGTGGTGCTAGCTGTATGTCGGTGTGTTTGTGACTGAGTACAGGTGGTGCTAGCTGTATGTCGGTGTGTTTGTGACTGAGTATAGGTGGTGCTAGCCTTATGTTGGTGTGTTTGTGACTGTGAGTACAGGTGGTGCTAGCTGTATGTCTGTGTGTTTGTGACTGTGAGTACAGGTGGTGCTAGCTGTATGTCTGTGTGTTTGTGACTGTGAGTACAGGTGGTGCTAGCTGTATGTCTGTGTGTTTGTGACTGTGAGTACAGGTGGTGCTAGCTGTATGTCTGTGTGTTTGTGACTGTGAGTACAGGTGGTGCTAGCTGTATGTCGGTGTGTTTGTGACTGTGAGTACAGGTGGTGCTAGCTGTATGTCTGTGTGTTTGTGACTGTGAGTACAGGTGGTGCTAGCTGTATGTCGGTGTGTTTGTGACTGTGAGTACAGGTGGTGCTAGCTGTATGTCTGTGTGTTTGTGACTGTGAGTACAGGTGGTGCTAGCTGTATGTCGGTGTGTTTGTGACTGTGAGTACAGGTGGTGCTAGCTGTATGTCTGTGTGTTTGTGACTGTGAGTACAGGTGGTGCTAGCTGTATGTCTGTGTGTTTGTGACTGTGAGTACAGGTGGTGCTAGCTGTATGTCTGTGTGTTTGTGACTGTGAGTACAGGTGGTGCTAGCTGTATGTCTGTGTGTTTGTGACTGTGAGTACAGGTGGTGCTAGCTGTATGTCTGTGTGTTTGTGACTGTGAGTACAGGTGGTGCTAGCTGTATGTCGGTGTGTTTGTGACTGTGAGTACAGGTGGTGCTAGCTGTATGTCGGTGTGTTTGTGACTCTGAGTACAGGTGGTGCTAGCTGTATGTCGGTGTGTTTGTGACTGTGAGTACAGGTGGTGCTAGCTGTATGTCGGTGTGTTTGTGACTGTGAGTACAGGTGGTGCTAGCCTTATGTTGGTGTGTTTGTGACTGTGAGTACAGGTGGTGCTAGCTGTATGTCTGTGTGTTTGTGACTGTGAGTACAGGTGGTGCTAGCTGTATGTCGGTGTGTTTGTGACTGTGAGTACAGGTGGTGCTAGCTGTATGTCTGTGTGTTTGTGACTGTGAGTACAGGTGGTGCTAGCTGTATGTCGGTGTGTTTGTGACTGTGAGTACAGGTGGTGCTAGCTGTATGTCGGTGTGTTTGTGACTGTGAGTACAGGTGGTGCTAGCTGTATGTCTGTGTGTTTGTGACTGTGAGTACAGGTGGTGCTAGCTGTATGTCTGTGTGTTTGTGACTGTGAGTACAGGTGGTGCTAGCTGTATGTCGGTGTGTTTGTGACTGTGAGTACAGGTGGTGCTAGCTGTATGTCGGTGTGTTTGTGACTGTGAGTACAGGTGGTGCTAGCTGTATGTCTGTGTGTTTGTGACTGTGAGTACAGGTGGTGCTAGCTGTATGTCGGTGTGTTTGTGACTGTGAGTACAGGTGGTGCTAGCCTTATGTTGGTGTGTTTGTGACTGTGAGTACAGGTGGTGCTAGCTGTATGTCTGTGTGTTTGTGACTGTGAGTACAGGTGGTGCTAGCTGTATGTCTGTGTGTTTGTGACTGTGAGTACAGGTGGTGCTAGCTGTATGTCTGTGTGTTTGTGACTGTGAGTACAGGTGGTGCTAGCTGTATGTCTGTGTGTTTGTGACTGTGAGTACAGGTGGTGCTAGCTGTATGTTGGTGTGTTTGTGACTGTGAGTACAGGTGGTGCTAGCTGTATGTCTGTGTGTTTGTGACTGTGAGTACAGGTGGTGCTAGCTGTATGTCTGTGTGTTTGTGACTGTGAGTACAGGTGGTGCTAGCTGTATGTCTGTGTGTTTGTGACTGTGAGTACAGGTGGTGCTAGCTGTATGTCTGTGTGTTTGTGACTGTGAGTACAGGTGGTGCTAGCTGTATGTCGGTGTGTGTTCTCCTCTGTTTGAATAGTGGTCAAACAATAGTATATGTGTTTTGAGTTGTGGTTGGACCGTGTGTGTGCGTGCGTGATGTGTGCACATATGGAGTATACCAAACATCAGGAACACCTTCCTAATATTGAGTTGCACCAGCCCCCTTTCCCCTCAGAACATCTTCAACTCGTCAGGTCATGGACTCTACAAGGTGTCGACAGCGTTCCACAGGGATGCTGGCCATGTTGACTCCAATGCGTCCCACAGTTGTTAAGTTGGCTGAACGTCCTTTGGGTGGTTAACCATTCATGATACACACGGTAAACTGTTGAGTGTGGGAAAACCCAGCAGCGTTGCAGTTCTTGACAGAAACCGGTGCACCTGGCACCTACTACCATACCCCGTTCAAAGGCATTTACATATTTTGTGTCAGTTATCACAAGGCTTAAAAATCCTCCTTTAACCCGTCTCCCCCCCTTCATCTACACTGATTGAAGTGGATTTAACAAGTGACGTCAATAAGGGATCATATCTTTCACCTGAATTCACCTGGTCAGCCTGTTCTGGAAAGAGCATACTCTCTCTGTGTGTGTGTGTGTGTGTGTGTGTGTGTGTGTGTGTGTGAGACACTGTATGTGTGAGTGTGCCGTTCAAGCAGGACATGGTATGTTTTCTCTCTCACCCTGCCGTGGATGTGTACACTGTCTCTCTGCAAGGTTTCAGTTTTGTCAGTGAGCAGAGTGAGTTCTGCAACACCAGTCAAAGCAGGTTATTTATAGACCTGCAGTATTCATTTAAGCAGAGGAGCAACATTTACACCTCGTCTTAGAACGACAGACTGTATGTACATATCGCTATGTTTTTTTCCCCCTCATGTTCTCTCTTAAACACACACAAACACACACCCCCTCACCCTTCTTGCATGCTAGCTCTCACATTGCGTGTACATTTTGTGTAAGGGAAGGGGAAATGTATAGTTTCCTGTCAGTGGTTTGGCCTTTAACACAGATAACTATAATGTACTACAGCCTCTGTGTGCTACAGCCTCTGTGTGCTACAGACTCTACAGCCTCGGTGTGCTACAGACTCTACAGCCTCTGTGTGCTACAGCCTCTGTGTGCTACAGTCTATGTGTGCTACAGACTCTACAGCCTCTGTGTGCTACAGCCTCTGTGTGCTACAGTCTATGTGTGCTATAGACTCTATAGCCTTGGTGTGCTACAGACTCTACAGCCTCGGTGTGCTACAGCCTCTGTGTGCTTCAGACTCTACAGCCTCGATGTGCTACAGTCTTTGTGTGCTACAGACTCTATAGCCTCTGTGTGCTACAGCCTCTGTGTGCTACAGACTCTACAGCCTCGGTGTGCTACAGCTTCTACAGCCTCGGTGTGCTACAGCCTCTGTGTGCTACAGACTCTACAGCCTCTGTGCGCTACAGCCTCTGTGCGCTACATCCTCTGTGCGCTACATCCTCTGTGCGCTACATCCTCTGTGCGCTACATCCTCTGTGCGCTACATCCTCTGTGCGCTACATCCTCTGTGCGCAACAGCCTCGGTGCGCAACAGCCTCGGTGCGCTACAGCCTCGGTGCGCTACAGCCTCGGTGCGCTACAACCTCGGTGCGCATGTGTGTCAGCTCAGTCTCATCCTGACACCAGCTAGCAGCCTGCCCTACATGGAGCAGAGTCTCTCTCTGTCTCTCTGTCTCTCACCCTCTGTCTCTTTCTTCTAGTAAATATGACCTAGAATTACAATATGTTAAATTATGTTAGGAAGTAGCTTTTTTGTGTTTGAATGATGTGGGCGTATACCGGTCATTAAAGTAGACCACTGATTGGCCAGCTCGGCCAGAATCCACAACATTATTTGGGTATGAGTTAACAGAATATGAACTTTTTTAAAAGTGAGATTTTCACTGGAAAGATGCTTTAAATTGGTGCCCAGGAATCCAAATGGATATGCTCCGTTTCACCATAGTAAATGTTGAAACTGAGAATCTGTTTGGAGTCAAGGCTATTAAGTTGGAGTGTTATGCTGTGTTTCACCATAGTAAAGGTTGAAACGGAGAATCTGTTTGGAGTCCAGGCTATTAAGTTGGAGTCTTATGCTGTGGAAAACATCAAGGATCCCAACACCTTCCTCCTGCTCCTCCCTTCATCTCTCATTAGTATGTTGGAGAGACTGGGCAAAGGTATTTTCTTTTTGGGGAAATGGTATTAAAGTATTTGTTAGATTTATGTAAAGATTTAGGCTATAGATTACAACAAAATCTTCCCCAAAAACATCTTGGTGTAAAATTGTAAGATTTATATTCTTGCCTCAATAGTCTGGTGAAAAACAATCAAACACAACTCAACACAACTCGGCTCCTTTTATACTTAATGTAGTTCTACTTCTATAAAATACACTGTCCATGTAATATCTACCCATATTCTTAGAATGATGTTTATTTAAGTGCTTCAAAGAGTCCTGAATGTTTTAATATGTTGCCAATGTGGTTAAGGTGAGAGGTGTGCCAAGGTAGTGACTGAGAGAACCTGTGCCAGGTATTTCAAGTCAGTTTCAACAGAACGAGTTCCATCCCAGCCGTAGTGAGTCAGGATCAGTGACACAGTGAGTCAGGATCAGTGACGCAGTGAGTCAGGATCGGGTAGATCCAGAAACATGTCTGTCTCTCAGGATGTCGGTGGCATAATGACTTGACTGGCTGGGTCCTACAGGGGGTCGTTCACTAAGCAGGTAGATTGAGGTGAGTTCAGTTAAATAGAAACAGACCCGACTGTCTTTTTTCTCTCAGGATGTGAGTAGAGATGTAATAATGAGGAACAGGGATATACAGGCGTTTGAGCTGGAGGGACCAGAGCATGTTCAATCAGATAAGAGACCAAATCAGCAGTGAGTCAGGCCAGATACAGGTGGATCTACATGGACCTGACTGTTTCAGGATGTGGGTAAATAGGTTCTACAGGTGGTTGAGCACAAAGGAGGAGGGGTCAGTCACAGCAGATTAAAAGGGACAGGTGTGTCATTGATGCTAGCTGTCAGATACGGGCTGAAGGTAAGGCTGGATCCTAGGAGTTTGTCTGACTAATCATTCCTCCACATGCTCAGGCCTGAATTTGTTTGTGTTGAAAGTAAGGAGTAGGTTATATTGAAACAGTTATTTGGGTCTACAGTGAACAGACTAGCCTAGTGCTGTTTTTCTGGTAAAGAAATGGTTAAAAGGACCACCAATGAAAACTCTTTGAATAAGTAAGACACCATTTTGGGCTGATGAAAACAACCTCTAAACCAGCGATTCATTTAGCCTAACCCAGGGATGTCTTTGTAAAGGTAGTTGTTACTCACTCCGTCCCGTGTGCCCAATCTCTCACTGGCCTCATTCAGGGCTGTATTAAAACCAAACCATTGTACAGCATCAGACTGTGTGTGTGTGTGTGTGTGTGTGTGTGTGTGTGTGTGTGTGTGTGTGTGTGTGTGTGTGTGTGTGTGTGTGTGTGTGTGTGTGTGTGTGTCCGTGTGTGTGTGTGTGTGTGTGTGTGTGTGTGTGTGTGTGTCCACAGTAAATAGGCCGTTAAAGTGCAGTTTTCATACACGGCTGGTCTCCAAGAGGATGAATCACTGTCTCCTCCCTCCCTCCCTCTCTCACTCATTCTCTCCCCCTCTACTCTGTGCCCATTCTCTGCTCTCATCCCCCTCTACTCTGTGCCCATTCTCTGCTCTCATCCCCCTCTACTCTGTGCCCATTCTCTGCTCTCATCCCCCTCTACTCTGTGCCCATTCTCTGCTCTCATCCCCCTCTTCTCTGTGCCCATTCTCTGCTCTCATCCCCCTCTTCTCTGAGCCCATTCTCTGCTCTCATCCCCCTCTTCTCTGAGCCCATTCTCTGCTCTCATCCACCTCTTCTCTGAGCCCATTCTCTGCTCTCATCCCCCTCTTCTCTGAGGTTGAATTAAGCTCTCTTTCCTCGTCCATGTCTCCGTGTCAATTACTGAATTATCTGCGCTGAATTATCCCCTCTCACTTTCTCTTGGTCTCTCTTTCGCTCTTTCCCTCATGTATCTCTCCCTCTGTCCCTTTCTCTCTTTCTTGCTCTCTCCCTCAGTCCCTCGCTCTCTTGATCATGCTGTATCCATCTATAAATAGTTCTCATGTGGGATGGGGGTGTTTGCAGCCGTCTCGTGATTTACATTTCATTTTCACCTCTGGATTATTTATTTACCTCCCATGAACCCGGCTCCTGCTCTCCTTGCTCTCTTTCTTTTCCTCTCTGCTCCTCTCTCTCTCTCTCTTCTCCAAATAAAGGGGATAAAGAGATGAAGAGGGGCTTAATGAACACACTGGGTGGAGGGGGCTGGAGAGTGGAGGGGGCTGGAGAGTGGAGGGGGCTGGAGAGTGGAGGGGTCTGGATGGAGGGGGGAGGGTTGAATCTGTTAGGGCCCGTGTCATGCTGGGACATTGTCTGATTTGAGGCTAGTCTGCCTCTTTCTCTCTCTCTCTCTGCCACCTTCGCTCACAATTCAGTTGAATTCAACGCACTTTATTGGCCTTGGGAAGTTTAGGGGCTTACGTTGCCAAAGCAAACAGGCCTATAGGAAGGAACACATCATATTACAGGTGATATGGAAATAATTATAATAATGGCAGCTCTCTTCTCCCGTTGTAAAATTGTCTCTCTGGTTCGCTCTGGCCTACGGCCCAAGCACAGGCAGGTCCGCTGTCTCAGGGTGGGCTCTTTAGAGTTGCATCCTACCCACTGGGCACACTGGTTCAATCGATGTTTCCACATCATTTTAATGAAATTACATTGAACCAACGTGGAATGGATGTTGAGCTGACGTCTGATCCCAGTGGGTAGTGCTGACTACCTTGCTTGAGTGCCTCTCAAAGGGGTTAGAACAACCCCCCCCCCCCCCCACACACACACTCTCATCCTCCCTCTCTAAAAACACCTCCAATTGGACATGGCATTTCCCTTGTCTTACCGAGTCCCCTCTCTCTGAAAGGCTCAGCGGAGACGTGGTCTGTTTCCTTAAACGGATGTGAGCTGAGACCTAAGAGTGTAAGAATACTGGGGGACAATTCCTCTTATTTGAGAGTTTTTAGGCTTGCTACTTTTTATCACCTTTTTGAGCTTTGTCCAAATGTTTAATTTTAGTGCTTTAAGGCGATCAAATGTCTTATCCTGTGTTTTGAAAGTCGAGTGGTTTTGTTCTGAGTCACTGGTCGTTAATTGCTGTGTGTGTGTCTGACTGTGACTGACTGTTCACTCATTGTGACACTTGTGCAGCTGGCCTGTCATTATGTGAAACAGGATGTTAGCAGAGACACAGTCACAGGACGGTGTAGGTGGTGGCAGGCACTCACTCTGCACCTCTATTGGTGCGTCTTCTGACTGTTGCATGAAACAGGATGCTCACAGTGATACGGAGACCCAGTCACAGGATGGTGGTGATGTTGGTCACGAAGCACTCAGCACTACATCCTATTGGTGTGACTTGACTTCTGGATCCGTATTCAAACAGTGTCTTAGAGTGTTAGTGCTGATCTAGGATCAGGTCTCCTTGTCTGTATAATATTATTCATTTTCATGATCTAAAAGGCCTAACTGAACCTATGTCAGATACAGCACGGCTGTCCTATAGCAGATACAGTACTGCTGTCCTATAGCAGACGTGGCACTGCTGTCCTATAGCAGACGCAGCACTGCTGTCCTATAGCAGACGCGGGCGGCACTGCTGTCCTATAGCAGACGCGGGCGGCACTGCTGTCCTATAGCAGACGCGGCACGGCTGTCCTATAGCAGACGCAGCACTGCTGTCCTATAGCAGACGTGGCACTGCTGTCCTATAGCAGACGCAGCACTGCTGTCCTATAGCAGACGCGGCACGGCTGTCCTATAGCAGACGCGGCACGGCTGTCCTATAGCAGACGCGGCACTGCTGTCCTATAGCAGACGCGGCACTGCTGTCCTATAGCAGACGTGGCACTGCTGTCCTATAGCAGACGCAGCACTGCTGTCCTATAGCAGACGCAGCACTGCTGTCCTATAGCAGACGCGGCACTGCTGTCCTATAGCAGACGCGGCACTGCTGTCCTATAGCAGACGCGGCACTGCTGTCCTATAGCAGACGCGGCACTGCTGTCCTATAGCAGACGCGGGCGGCACTGCTGTCCTATAGCAGACGCGGGCGGCACTGCTGTCCTATAGCAGACGCGGCACTGTTGTTCTAAGACTTGGTGAAGACAGGCCTGGACTTCTTACTAGTGATGGGCCAAACCATCCATACAGTTACATATGACCATATTATTTTGAATGATGAAATATCAATACTTTGACTCCAAGGGGGAAAACTCTGGTATTTTTCATCCTATAGCTTGTCCTTTTATCTTCTTTTTATAATTGTGAGCCAGAAGGTTTTCAGTACTTTCATATCCCTGACTGATCAAACCAAATGTTCTCATGCTCTGTCTTCTTTCTGCAGCAGACACGTATAGTGAGCAAATGTTTGGAACATCAAAACACAATAAAATCTCAGGATTGTCAATTCATATAGAATCGTGTTATATATTGTATCTTTAAGGCAACTGGTAATTCCCAGCACTACTTCTTACTGTTGAATATGATTATATCCTGAGTGGTGAGTAAGACGGAAAGTGTATTGTCTTGGTGAGATTAGAGATGGAGATGGAGGCTGTTATCTTAGACAAGCACTTTCCTGTAAAATTACTTCATCACCTGGGTCGGCAGGCTTTGTGGTTTGTTGGTACCGGTTTTGACCTAGCGGAGGGGAAATTCCACCTGTTTTTTAATGATGTCTGCTTCCCGAATGGCACCCTTGTATTCTCTATATTAGAGGTCGACCGATTAATTGGAATGGCCGATTTAATTAGGGCCTATTTCAAGTTTTCATAACAATCGGAAATCGGTATTTTTGGAAGTCAGTTAAGAACACATTCTTATTTTCAATGACAGCCTAGGAACGGTGGGTTAACTGCCTTGTTCAGGGGCAGAACAACAGATTTTTACCTTGTCAGCTCTGGGATTCAATCTTGCAACCTTGCGGTTAACTAGTCCAGCGCTCTAACCACCTGCCTCTCATTGCACTCCACGAGGAGCTAGCTAGCTAGCATTAAACTTATCTTATAAAAAACAATCAATCAATCATAATCACTAGTTAACTACACATGGTTGATATTACTAGTTTATCTAGCGTGTCCTGTGTTGCATATAATCGATGCAACGCTGGGGGATGATTTAACAAAAGCGCATTTGTGGAAAAAGCATAATCGTTGGACGACTGTACCTAACCATAAACACCAATGCCTTTCTTAATATCAATACACACAAGTATGTATTTTTAAACCTGCATGTTTAGCTAAAAGAAATCCAGGTTAGCAGGCAATATTAACCAGGTGAAATTGTGTCACTTCTCTTGCGTTCATTGCACGCAGAGTCAGGGTATATGCAACAGTTTGGGCAGCCTGGCTCATTGCGAACTAATTTTCCAGAATTTTACGGAATTATGACATAACATTGAAGGTTGTGCAATGTAACAAGAATATTTAGACTGATGGATGCCACCCGTTAGATAAAATACAGAACGGTTCTGTATTTCACTGAAATAATAATTTCTGAATTCGACCATATTAATGACCTACGGCTCGTATTTCTGTGTTATTATGTTATAATTAAGTCTATGATTTGATATTTGATAGGGCAGTCTGACTGAGTGGTGGTAGGCAGCAGCAGGCTCCTAAGCATTCATTCAAACAGCACTTTTGTGCGTTTTGCCAACAGCTCTTTGCAAGCACAGCGCTGTTTATGACTTCAAGCCTATCAGCCTAATGGCTGGTGTAACCGATGTGAAATGGCTAGCTAGTTAGCTGGGTGTGAACTAATAGTGTTTCAAACGTCACTCGCTCTGAGACTTGGAGGAATTATTCCCCATGCTCTGCAAGGGCCGCGGCTTTTGTGGAGCGATGGGTAACGCTGCTTCAAGTGTGGCTGTTGTCGATGTGTTCCTGGTTTGAGCCCAGGTAGGGGCGAGGAGAGGGACGGAAGCTATACTGTTACACTGGCAATACTAAAATGCCTATAAGAACATCCAATAGTCAAAGGTATATGAAATACAAATGGTATAGAGAGAAATAGTCCTATAAATACTATTATTAACTACAACCTAAAACCTTTTACCTTGGAATATTGAAGTCACATGTTAAAAGGAACCACCAGCTTTCATATGTTCTCATGTTTTGAGCAAGGAACTGAAACGTTAGCTTTTTTACATGGCACATATTGCACTTTTACTTTCTTCTCCAACACTTTGTTTTTGCATTATTTAAACCAAATTGAACATGTCTCAGTATTTATTTGAGGCTAAATTGATTTATATTGATTTAAAATAGTAACAAAGTTATGTGTTCATTCAGTATTGTTGTAATTGTCATTATTACAAATAAATAAATACAAATCGTCCGATTAATCGGTATCTGCTTTTTTGGTCCTCCAATAATCGGTCTCGGCGTTGAAAAATCATAATCGGTCGACCTGTAGTCTATACAGTGAACTACTTTTGACCAGGGCCCATAGAAACCTCTCAGACAAATACTCTCCTTCCTTGACGCCTCTCAGCTTAGACAGATTAGGCTACTGTTTGTCTCCAAGCAAGCATACGTCTGCTCTCTGTGTCAGCCACTCAGCCAGTCAGACACAGCTTTTTTTTTTTATCATGGCAACTGAATGCACACTCATAAAACTGAATGCAGTTTCCTTGCTTGCCCTCTATCCATTCATTGCAAATACATTGCCATTTGTCTGTCATTGGAGAGGTGAGAGGTCAGCCCAGTAACATGATCTCTCCCAGGTCGTATGTTTGACTGGACAGACAGACTATTTAAAGGAATAATATGGTGAATAATTTGAGAAGGGCAGTAAGAACTGTCAAGTCCATAGAGAATGACACTACAGAGGGTAGCAGACAGACAGATCATAGATTTAAAGGGAGTGGCTGGTGGCAGCATTGAGAGCCTGTATGTATAGTTGAGGACAGAACCGAGGACCTGGGGATAAACTGTGACTGTGTGAAGAGGACCTGTGTGGCCTGGGCAGCTAAAATAGTGTGAGGTAGACGCAGCCCTGTTAAACAGTGACAAATGCCACCCTGCTGTGCCTAATCACCAGCATGTCTCCCCCCAACAAACACACAGTTCAAGGTCCTTCCCACATTAGAAGAGGGGAACTCTAAGAACCTGAGTCAGGCCCAGTCATCTCTCTTTTGCTCCCAAACACACTTTCTCCCTTTCACTCTCTCTCACTCTCCTTACTCTCACTCTCTTTCAATTCAATTTAAGGGCTTTATTGGCATGGGAAACATATGTTTACATTGCCAAAGCAAGTGAAATAAACAATAAACAAAAGTGAAATAAACAATGTACAGTAAAAATAGACATTACAAATGTCATTATGTATATCTACAGTGTTGTAACAATGTACAAATGGTTAAAATACAAAAGGCAAGATACATAAACATACATTTGGGTTGTATTTACAGTGGTGTTTGTTCTTCACTGGTTGACCTTTTCTTGTGGCAACAGGTCACAAATCTTGCTGCTATGATGCACAGTGGAATTTCACCCAATAGATATGAGAGTTTATCAAAATTAGGTTTGTTTTCAAATTCTTTGTGGGTCTGTGTAATCTGAGGGAAATATATGTCTCTAATATGGTCATACATTGGGCAGGAGGTTAGGAAGTGCATCTCAGTTTCCACCTCATTTTGTGGGCAGTGAGCACATAGCCTGTCTTCTCTTGAGAGCCATGTCTGCCTACGGCGACCTTTCTCAAGGCTATGCTCACTGAGTCTGTACATAGTCAAAGCTTTCCTTAAGTTTGGGTCAGTCACAGTGGTCAGGTATTCTGCCACTGTGTACTCTCTGTTTAGGGCCAAATTGAATTCTAGTTTGCTCCTTTAAAAATTGTTTATATATATTTTTAATTCTTTCCAATGTGTCAAGTAATTAATTATCTTTTTAGTTTTTCTCACGATTTGGTTGGGTCTAATTGTGTTGCTGTCCTGGGGCTCTGTGGGGTCTGTTTGTGAACAGAGCCCCAGGACCAGCTTGCTTAGGGGCTCTTCTCCAGGTTTATCTCTCTGTAGGTGATGGCTTTGTTATGGAAGGTTTGGGAATCTTTCTCCTTCTCTTTCTGTCTCTCTCTAATGCTAGATGATAGTTTGATGCTAATTTAGGTGGGTTGCATAGTTCTTGCCTTCTTGGTGTGGTCATATGATAATTCTTGTGGCGTTCATTCCCATCAGCGTAGCCTGCTAATGACTGACTAGCTACCCTGCTGATTAAAATGCTAATGACTGACTAGCTACCCTGCTGATTAAAATGCTAATGACTGACTAGCTACCCTGCTGATTAAAATGCTAATGACTGACTAGCTACCCTGTTGATTAAAATGCCAATGACTGACTAGCTACCCTGCTGATTAAAATGCTAATGACTGACTAGCTACCCGGCTGATTAAAATGCTAATGACTGACTAGCTACCCTGCTGATTAAAATGCTAATGACTGACTAGCTACCCTGCTGATTAAAATGCTAATGACTGACTAGCTACCCGGCTGATTAAAATGCTAATGACTGACTAGCTACCCTGCTGATTAAAATGCTAATGACTGACTAGCTACCCTGCTGATTAAAATGCTAATGACTGACTAGCTACCCTGCTGATTAAAATGCTAATGACTGACTAGCTACCCTGCTGATTAAAATGCTAATGACTGACTAGCTACCCTGCTGATTAAAATGCTAATGACTGACTAGCTACCCTGCTGATTAAAATGCTAATGACTGACTAGCTACCCTGCTGATTAAAATGCTAATGACTGACTAGCTACCCTGCTGATTAAAATGCTAATGACTGACTAGCTACCCTGCTGATTAAAATGCTAATGACTGACTAGCTACCCTGCTGATTAAAATGCTAATGACTGACTAGCTACCCTGCTGATTAAAATGCTAATGACTGACTAGCTACCCTGCTGATTAAAATGCTAATGACTGACTAGCTACCCTGCTGATTAAAATGCTAATGACTGACTAGCTACCCTGCTGATTAAAATGCTAATGACTGACTAGCTACCCTGCTGATTAAAATGCTAATGACTGACTAGCTACCCTGCTGATTAAAATGCTAATGACTGACTAGCTACCCTGCTGATTAAAATGCTAATGACTGACTAGCTACCCTGCTGATTAAAATGTGCTGCTCTTGTGTTGCCACCGTGTCCAAGTCCTCCATCCATGTATTTGTCCAATGCCTGATACTCGAACAGCCTCACAAAGGCCCTCATTGTGTGACTAGGGGAAACATGTTTTTTGTTTGAGAAATACATCTTCTAAAGACAGAAGTGAATGCAATAGAGAAACCAGTGTGCTCTTGCGGGGTCAGGCCAGGCACAGGAAGTGAACTGGAAGTGTCCTGAGTTGGCCTTGATAAGATGTTAACATGTTTTACTGTAGCATTCTAATGGCTGTCTGTCTGATTCTGAAGCACATGACTCTGGACCAAATCAACTGGCCTAGTTTACATATTGCCCCATCTCCAGGTGTTTTGGGGCCAAAGAGCTGCTATTTCCTCAAATCACCCACAGTGTGGAGACTGTTAGGCATACAGTGCCTTCATAAAGTATTCACACCCCTCAACCTTTACCCTCAATTTTTTTTACACATTTTATTGTTACGAAGTGGAATTAAAATGGATTTAATTGTCATTTTAATGTCGAAGTGGGATAAAAATAAATAAAAATAACACTGATATATCTTGATTAGATAAGTATTCAACCCCCTGAATCAATACATGTTGGAATCACCTTTGGCAGTGATTACAGCTGTGAGTCTTTCTGGGTCAGTCTCTAAGAGCTTTAAACACCTGGATGGTGCAACATTTGCCTATTTTATTCTTAATACTTCAAGCTCTTTCAAATTGGTTGTTGATCATTGCTAGACAGCCATTTTCAAGTCTGGTCTTAGATTTTCTAGCTAATGTAAGTCAAAACTGTAACTAGGCACCTCGGGGACATTCAATGTCGTCTTGATAAGCAACTCCAGTGTAGATTTGTCTTTATGTTTTAGGTTATTGTCCTGCTGAAAGGTGAATTTCTCTCCCAGTGTCTGTTGAAAGGGATTTTTACCTGTGCTTGGCTCTATTCTGTTTATTTTTATCCCCCCAAAACTCCCTAGTCCTTACTGTGATGAAAAGCATACCAATAACATGATGCAGCTTAAGAAATATGAAGTGGTATTCAGGGATGTGTTGGATTTGCCCCAAATGGAACGCTTTGTATTAAGGACACATTTCTTGCAGTATTACTTTTGTGCCTTATTGCAAACAGGATGCATGTTATGGAAAGAGAGAATTATTCTGCACATGCTTCCTCCTTTTCACTCTGTCATTTGTGTTAGTATTGTGGAGTACCTACAATGTTGAACCATCCTCAGTTATCTCCCGAATGGCACAGCGATCTAAGGCACTGCATCTCAGTGCTAGAGGCGTCACTACAGACACCCTGGTTCGAATCCAGGCTGTATCACAACCGGGCGTGATTGGGAGTCGCATAGGGCGGTGCACAATTGTCCCAGCGTCGTCTGGGTTTGGCCGGTGTAGGCAGTCATTGTAAATAAGAATTTGTTGCAGTCATTGTAAATAAGAATTGGAAAATCTCCCTGGTCTTTGTGGTTGAATCTGTGTTTTGAAATTCACTGCTCGACTGAGGGATAATTGTATGTGTGGGGTACAGAGATGAGGTAGTCGTTTAAAAATCATGTTAAACACTATTATTGCACAGAGTGAGTCCATGCAATTTATGTGACTTGTTGAGCACATTTTTACTCCTGAACTTATTTTAGTTTGCCATAACAAAAGGGTTGAATACTTATTGACTCAAGGCATTTCAGTGTTTCATTTTTCATTAATTAGTCAACATTTCTAAAAAACATAATTCCACTTTGACATTATGGGGTGATACTAAATCTCAATTGAAGCCATTTTAAAATCGGTCTGTAACACAACAACGTGGGAAAAGTCCAGGGGTGTGAATACTTTCTGAAGGCTGTGTACATAATATTTTCTGTCTGCTCTTGGTTGACTCTGGTTGAGCCACACAGTCTGGGGTACTTGGTGTTGGTGGAACTGGAATGAAGCCAGTTGGGCCTGGAGGGTTCGGTCCTGGCTTGACAGCTGAACGAGTCAGACCTAAAACCTCAACCACAGGACTCCTCCAGGCAGTCCACAGAGACGACGCTACAATTAGAGATCCCAACCTGGTCCCAAATGGCACTCCATTCACTCTGTACTTCACTACTTCTAACCAGGGTCTATGCCTGGGGAGGATAGTGCACTATATATTGGGAATAGGATGCCATTTCAGACACAGCCATAGACTGTCTGGAACCTCTCAATCTCTTGCACTGTGAGGACAGGACCCCCTATCCTCACCCGACCTCAGAATCCCTCCAAATAGGGCCTGCTCAAAATGTATTGCACCCTAACCTCAGACCCCTCAGCACCCCTCTCTTCCACTAAAACACATCGTGATGGTAGGGGACAGAAGCAGTAATGAAAGATTCCAGCTAAGTTGAGCCCTGACTGAGACTATGTACCACCTCCATTACATCTTATAGGGAACCCAGCTACTCTTAGTCCTGTCTATGGACCTCCTCCATTACATCTTATAGGGAACCCAGCTACTCTTAGTCCTGTCTATGTACCTCCTCCATTACATCTTATAGGGAACCCAGCTACTCTTAGTCCTGTCTATGGACCTCCTCCATTACATCTTATAGGGAACCCAGCTACTCTTAGTCCTGTCTATGGACCTCCTCCATTACATCTTATAGGGAACCCAGCTACTCTTAGTCCTGTCTATGGACCTCCTCCATTACATCTTATAGGGAACCCAGCTACTCTTAGTCCTGTCTATGGACCTCCTCCATTACATCTTATAGGGAACCCAGCTACTCTTAGCCCTGTCTATGGACCTCCTCCATTACATCTTATAGGGAACCCAGCTACTCTTAGTCCTGTCTATGGACCTCCTCCATTACATCTTATAGGGAACCCAGCTACTCTTAGCCCTGTCTATGGACCTCCTCCATTTCATCTTATAGGGAACCCAGCTACTCTTAGTCCTGTCTTTGGACCTCCTCCCTTCTCTATGTCATATAACAAAACCTTGCCACCTTCCCTCCCTCTTCCTTTTCTGTGTTTTATAGGAAACCCTCAACGCCCAGCTTTCTTAGTTAACCCTTACCACTCATCTTTCCCTCCCCCATCTCTACAGTGCCTTGCGAAAGTATTCGGCCCCCTTGAACTTTGAGGCCTTTTGCCACATTTCAGGCTTCAAACATAAAGATATAAAACTGTATTTTTTTGTGAAGAATCAACAACAAGTGGGACACAATCATGAAGTGGAACGACATTTATTGGATATTTCAAACTTTTTTAACAAATCAAAAACTGAAAAATTGGGCGTGCACAATTATTCAGCCCCTTTACTTTCAGTGCAGCAAACTCTCTCCAGAAGTTCAGTGAGGATCACTGAATGATCCAATGTTGACCTAAATGACTAATGATGATAAATACAATCCACCTGTGTGTAATCAAGTCTCCGTATAAATGCACCTGCACTGTGATAGTCTCAGAGGTCCGTTAAAAGCGCAGAGAGCATCATGAAGAACAAGGAACACACCAGGCAGGTCCGATATACTGTTGTGAAGAAGTTTAAAGCCGGATTTGGATACAAAAAGATTTCCCAAGCTTTAAACATCCCAAGGAGCACTGTGCAAGCGATAATATTGAAATGGAAGGAGTATCAGACCACTGCAAATCTACCAAGACCTGGCCGTCCCTCTAAACTTTCAGCTCATACAAGGAGAAGACTGATCAGAGATGCAGCCAAGAGGCCCATGATCACTCTGGATGAACTGCAGAGATCTACAGCTGAGGTGGGAGACTCTGTCCATAGGACAACAATCAGTCGTATATTGCACAAATCTGGCCTTTATGGAAGAGTGGCAAGAAGAAAGCCATTTCTTAAAGATATCCATAAAAAGTGTTGTTTAAAGTTTGCCACAAGCCACCTGGGAGACACACCAAACATGTGGAAGAAGGTGCTCTGGTCAGATGAAACCAAAATTTAACTTTTTGGCAACAATGCAAAACGTTATGTTTGGCGTAAAAGCAACACAGCTCACACCCTGAAAACACCATCCCCGCTGTCAAACATGGTGGTGGCAGCATCATGGTTTGGGCCTGCTTTTCTTCAGCAGGGACAGGGAAGATGGTTAAAATTGATGGGAAGATGGATGGAGCCAAATACAGGACCATTCTGGAAGAAAACCTGATGGAGTCTGCAAAAGACCTGAGACTGGGACGGAGATTTGTCTTCCAACAAGACAATGATCCAAAACATAAAGCAAAATCTACAATGGAATGGTTCAAAAATAAACATGTCCAGGTGTTAGAATGGCCAAGTCAAAGTCCAGACCTGAATCCAATCGAGAATCTGTGGAAAGAACTGAAAACTGCTGTTCACAAATTCCATCCAACCTCACTGATCTCAAGCTATTTTGCAAGGAGGAATGGGAAAAAATGTCAGTCTCTTGATGTGCAAAACTGATAGAGACATACCCCAAGCGACTTACAGCTGTAATCGCAGCAAAAGGTGGCGCTACAAAGTATTAACTTAAGGGGGCTGAATAATTTTGCACGCCCAATTTTTCAGTTTTTGATTTGTTAAAAAAGTTTGAAATATCCAATAAATGTCGTTCCACTTCATGATTGTGTCCCACTTGTTGTTGATTCTTCACAAAAAAATACAGTTTTATATCTTTGTTTGAAGCCTGAAATGTGGCAAAAGGTCGCAAAGTTCAAGGGGGCCGAATACTTTCGCAAGGCACTGTATATATCTTATAACATTAGCGAGCCCTTTGCTGAGCTTGTTTCTTGGGAGTGAAGGGGTTAATGGAATGCAGGTCACATGGAGACAGGAGGGGGAGGCTGGCTGGGCCGAGTTGTGAAATATTGCAATGGAAACCCTATAGGGGCCTTTCTGTTCTATAGGCTACGAGCCAGCAGCCTGCCTTGTCCCCATACCTGCTCTAGTAACTGAGCCGTGTGGGTGTGCGTGCGTGTGTGCGCGCGCGTGTGTGTGTGTGTGTGTGTGTGTGTGTGTGTGTGTGTGTGTGTGTGTGAAGCACTGCTCAGGGTAATGCATCATAGAGGACCTTAATTGCTCTTAATGTTTTAAGTGGTCCCCTTCCTCCTGTAGGGCTGCCAGCCTGTCACATTCATAGTAGAAAAGTAAGTGCAGACTTGATCCACCTCAGTCCCTTTCTCCTTCTTGTCCCTCTCTCTCTGCTGGGGGTCTATTCCATAGCCCTGCCCCCTTCTTGTCCCCCTCTGCTGGGGGTCTATTCCATAGCCCTGGCCCCTTCTTGTCTCCCTCTACTGGGGGTCTATTCCATAGCCCTGGCCCCTTCTTGTCTCTCTCCCTCTGCCGGGGGTCTATTCCATAGCCCTGGCCCC
The DNA here is from genome assembly GCF_013265735.2 of Oncorhynchus mykiss. Taxonomy (NCBI): domain Eukaryota; kingdom Metazoa; phylum Chordata; class Actinopteri; order Salmoniformes; family Salmonidae; genus Oncorhynchus; species Oncorhynchus mykiss. The sequence continues at coordinate 73,099,248 of NC_048579.1, read as the reverse complement.
TTGTCTCTCTCCCTCTGCCGGGGGTCTATTCCATAGCCCTGGCCCCTTCTTTAACTAGCACTGTGTCTGCGCATATGGTGGGGGTGCTGGGGAATGATGGTAGTGTAGGATGGGGTGCTGGGTAATGATGGCAGTGTAGGATGGGGGTGCTGGCAGTGGCAGGGTGGGGGTGCTGGGAAATGATGGTAGTGTAGGATGGGGTGCTGGGTAATGATGGCAGTGTAGGATGGGGGTGCTGGCAGTGTAGGATGGGGGTGCTGGGAAATGATGGGGGTGCTGGGGAATGATGGCAGTGGGGGTGCTGGAGCATGGTGGGGGTGCTGAAGCATGGCGGGGGTGTTGGGGAATGATGGCAGTGGGGGTGCTGGAGCATGGTGGGGGTGCTGGGGAATGATGGCAGTGAAGGGTGGGGGAGGTAGTGGAGGTTGCCAGCCCTGTCAGCTATCCCAGTTTTGCTTCTTTCCCGAAGTTCCAAAGGAGTTTGACTCTGAGAGATCCAGAAACCAGGGGAGTTAGATCCAGGGGCCTGGGAGTCAGAGCGGTTATACCCTGGGCAGAGTGCTCAGACCCTGGGGGGGAATTCTCTCTGTGTCTTCTGATCCTGCCTGTACAATACAACCTGCCTGGAATGTTTTAGAAAAGCTTTACGCAGTTTACTTCTCCGTCCCCCCCCCCCCCCCCCCCCCCCCCCCGGCTCCTCTGTTCTCCTCTGCTAAATCTTCCCTCTGCTAAGTCTGCTAGGTTAGAGACAATTCTGAAGTCTGAGACTGCATCCCAAATAGCACCCTGTAGTATGCGCACTACTTTTTGACCAGGACCAGTAGGGTTAATGATCTCAGTAGGCCTGTGTATGATGCACTACTTTTGACCAGGACCAGTAGGGTTAATGATCTCAGTAGGCCTGTGTATGATGCACTACTTTTGACCAGGACCAGTAGGGTTAATGATATCAGTAGGCCTGTGTATGATGCACTACTTTTGACCAGGACCAGTAGGGTTAATGATATCATTAGGCCTGTGTATGATGCACTACTTTTGACCAGGACCAGTAGGGTTAATGATCTCAGTAGGCCTGTGTATGATGCACTACTTTTGACCAGGGCCAGTAGGGTTAATGATCTCAGTAGGCCTGTGTATGATGCACTACTTTTGACCAGGACCCGTAGGTTTAATGATCTCAGTAGGCCTGTGTATGATGCACTACTTTTGACCAGGACCAGTAGGGTTAATGATCTCAGTAGGCCTGTGTATGATGCACTACTTTTGACCAGGACCCGTAGGTTTAATGATCTCAGTAGGCCTGTGTATGATGCACTACTTTTGACCAGGACCAGTAGGGTTAATGATCTCAGTAGGCCTGTGTATGATGCATGTGAAGGATTGACAACCTACGTTTTATAGGTTAACTCCCCAACGGTCTGGGGAGAGGCGAAGGTCGGGTCATGTGTCCTCCGAATACATAACCCGCCAAACAGAGCTTTATAACACCCACCGCTTAACCCGGAAGCCAGCCGCACCAACGTGTCGGAGGAAACACCGTTCAACTGACGACAGGCATCAGCCTGCAGGCACCCGGCCCACCACAAGGGGTCGCTAGTGCGCGATGAGCCAAGTAAAGTCCCCCCTGGCCAAACCCTCCCATAACCCGGACAATTGCACGCCGCCCTATGGGACTCCCGGTCACGGCCGGCAGTGACACAACCCGGGATTGAACCCGGGTCTGTAGTGACGCCTTAGACCGCTGTGCCACTCGGGAGGCCCACATTATAGGCTTCTATAGGCTTCTGTGTACGCGTCCTAATGAGAATATGTAGAGAAAGTATAGACTGAGCATTCCAGAAAGTAGGCGGGCCACATTTCCAGTAGCTACAGTGTCTGTAACATTCTTCTTAGAATTTGTTGTTATTTTATTCAAAGGACTAGTATTTGCATATAAGAAGATGGCTGTATTATGTCATGTGCACGATGGGAGTATTTAATCTGGGGGGAGAGCTCTGGTCAAAAGTGTTATACTACGTAGGGAATAGAGTGCCATTTATGCAGTGTATTCAATAGGGAAGGGTACTAGAGAAGGGGAGAAGATTCTCACCGTGAAACTGCAAAGGCAGAACAAACACAGAACAGTCGGGCAGGAAGAATTCATTTTCCTCTGCTTCTTAACTCAATTTACTGTCGTTGTATTTTTAGATATCCAGAACAGCGGTATCCAAGCAAACAATTAGCCTGTTTGAGACGAGGGGAAGTGATTTTGGGTGAAATAAAACCGTGAGAGAATAAAGAGAATAAAACAGTGTATTGCAGTGGATGCTTTTAGTGGTGGTGTTAAAAGCAGTACAGGGACATACTCTCATATACCCTCATACAACAGAAAGGATGTTGGTTTAGTCATTTTCCATCTAAGGCCCATATGTTTTGTCAAATCTCTCTGAGAAGATTCCTGTTTTTCCTGTCGGTTGGTGATATCATCTCCTCAGAGGAGTCCTACTTTACAGCGCTCGTCCTGTCTCCCATCCCCCTCCCTTTCTCTCTCTTTTTTCTATTTCTCTCACTGCATCACTCTCTCTGAGACAGTCTGGCTAAGGGGGTGAGGATTGTTACCCTCCCATCTCAGATAGCATTGAGTCCTCATGCTTTATGCATATGAAGTGGGTTTTAACTTCTCCCTTCCTCTCTGGCTCTTTTCTCCCTTTCTGTGTCTGTAATCCTGTATCTTTTTCCTCTCTTTTTTCCTCTGATGGAGGGCAGGCAGGGGTCAGGGCAGGCAGGGGTCAGGGCAGGCAGGGGTCAGGCTCAGGGTCAGGTTAAAGAGTGGAGCGGGGGTCTCCTTTCCATTCAAATGATAGTGACTGGCTCCTCCAGTTTCTCCCTCCTTTTCCTCCTCAGACCCTGCTTCATATATTCTGTGTCTATAGCTTTAATTTAGCTCTAACTGTTGCCCTGCTATTCGCTCTGAGTTTTATGCTTCACAGCAGAAGAGCTGTCAGAGAGAATCGAAGGTTCCCTAAGGGCTTATAGGGCTCAGGTCAAAAGTAGTGCACTACATAGGGAATAGGGTGCCTTTTGGGATAAAAAGTTAACTGCCGTTTGCAGCGCGAGCCGCCCAGCTAATGGTTATGTTGGTCCTCTCAACCCCCACAGGAATGCAACAATTTTTTATTGAATTCATTTGCATCCGTGGTGGCAGCAGGATGAATCGGGCAGGATTCTGTGGCGTGAACTCAGACTAGATGTATTTGAGAAATAACAAGCGGATGTGAGAAAGGGGACAACCTTAGATGGACGGGTCACTTCATGTACGTCATCAGGAGTCGTATCTCGGCCGTGTCACTTCCTGTGGAATGGTATCAGATCAGATGTTCTTCCATTCCATAGGAAGTGACACAGTTTTAACTAACCCTATCTATGGGATGGTTATCAGTGCTGCTTCTTCCCTGTGACTGACAGTCAGTGAGAGGACAACTGTGGAATGAACCACTGAGTCATAAATTCCACAGTGGTTTGATTGACAGCTCTCTGACCTGAATAAGTCCACCTCTGTTACTCCAACACTTGACTTACAGTGCATTCGGAGAGTATTCACACCCCTTGACTTTTTCCACACTTTAAGTTACAGCCTTATTCTAAAATGTATGTATTTTCCCCCTCAATCTACACACAATACCCCATAATGACAAAGCAAAACCAAGTTTTTGCAAATGTATTAAAAACGCTGATATCACATTTACATAAGTATTCAGAAACTTTACTCAGTACTTTGTTGAAGCACCTTTGGCAGCAATTACAGCCATGAGACTTCTTGGGTATGACGCTACAAGCATGGCATACTTATATTTGGGGAGTTTATCCCATTCTTCTCTGCAGATCCTCTCAAGCTCTCTCCAGAGATGTTCGATCGGGTTCAAGTCCAGGCTCTGGCTGGGCCACTCAAGGACGTTCAGAGATTTGTCCCGAAGACACTCCTGTGTTGTCTTGGCTGTGTGCTTAGGGTCGTTGTCCTGTTGGAAGATGAGCCTTTACCCCAGTCTGGGGTCCTGAGGTTTTCATCGAGGATCTCTCTGTACTTCGCTCCGTTCATCTTTGCCTCGATCCTGACTAATCTCCCAGTCCCTGCCACTGAAAAACAACCCCACAACATGACGCTGCCACCACCATGCTTCACCGTAGGGATGGCACCAGGTTTCCTCCAGACGTGACGCCTGGCATTCAGGCCAAAGAGTTCACTTTTGGTTTCATCAGACCAGAGAATCTTGTTTCTCATGGTCATAGTCCTTGTTTGACCAACTCCAAGCAGGCAGTCATGTGCCTTTTACTGAGGAGTGGCTTCTGCCTGGCCCCTCTACCATAAAGGCCTGATTGGTGGAGTGTTTCAGAGATGGTTGTCCTTCTGGAAAGTTCTCCCATCTCCACAGAGGAACTCTGGAGCTCTGTCAGAGTGACCATCGGGTTCTTGGTCACCTCCCTGACCAAGGACCTTCTCCTGCCGATTGCTCAGTTTGGCCAGGCAGCCAGCTCTAGGAAGAATCTTGGTGGTTTAAACTTCTTCCATTTAAGATTGATGGGGGCCACTGTGTTCTTGGGGACCTTCAATCCTTTGACCTCATGGCTTGGTTTTTTGCTCTGACATGCACTGTCAACTGTGGGACCTTATATAGACAGGTGTGTGCCTTTCCAAGTCATATCCAATCAATTGAATTTACCACAGGTGGACTCCAATCAAGTTGTAGGAACATCTCCGGAGACTCTGTATGGTTGCCCTCCTAGCTCTCCCTCTGTAATGTTACAGGACAGAAGACTGTATGGTTGCCCTCCTAGCTCTCCCTCTGTAATGTTACAGGACAGAAGACTGTATGGTTGCCCTCCTAGTGTAATGTTACAGGACAGAAGACTGTATGGTTTCCCTCCCAGCTCTCCCTCTGTAATGTTACAGGACAGAAGACTGTATGGTTGCCCTCCTAGCTCTCCCTCTGTAATGTTACAGGACAGAAGACTGTATGGTTGCCCTCCTAGCTCTCCCTCTGTAATGTTACAGGACAGAAGACTGTATGGTTGCCCTCCCAGCTCTCCCTCTGTAATGTTACAGGACAGAAGACTGTATGGTTGCCCTCCTAGTGTAATGTTACAGGACAGAAGACTGTATGGTTGCCCTCCTAGCTCTCCCTCTGTAATGTTACAGGACAGAAGACTGTATGGTTGCCCTCCCAGCTCTCCCTCTGTAATGTTACAGGACAGAAGACTGTATGGTTGCCCTCCTAGCTCTCCCTCTGTAATGTTACAGGACAGAAGACTGTATGGTTGCCCTCCTAGCTCTCCCTCTGTAATGTTACAGGACAGAAGACTGTATGGTTGCCCTCCCAGCTCTCCCTCTGTAATGTTACAGGACAGAAGACTGTATGGTTGCCCTCCCAGCTCTCCCTCTGTAATGTTACAGGACAGAAGACTGTATGGTTGCCCTCCCAGCTCTCCCTCTGTAATGTTACAGGACAGAAGACTGTATGGTTGCCCTCCCAGCTCTCCCTCTGTAATGTTACAGGACAGAAGACTGTATGGTTGCCCTCCTAGCTCTCCCTCTGTAATGTTACAGGACAGAAGACTGTATGGTTGCCCTCCTAGTGTAATGTTACAGGACAGAAGACTGTATGGTTGCCCTCCTAGTTCTCCCTCTGTAATGTTACAGGACAGAAGACTGTATGGTTGCCCTCCTAGCTCTCCCTCTGTAATGTTACAGGACAGAAGACTGTATGGTTGCCCTCCTAGCTCTCCCTCTGTAATGTTACAGGACAGAAGACTGTATGGTTGCCCTCCTAGCTCTCCCTCTGTAATGTTACAGGACATAAGACTGTATGGTTGCCCTCCTAGCTCTCCCTCTGTAATGTTACAGGACATAAGACTGTATGGTTGCCCTCCTAGCTCTCCCTCTGTAATGTTACAGGACAGAAGACTGTATGGTTGCCCTCCTAGTGTAATGTTACAGGACAGAAGACTGTATGGTTGCCCTCCCAGCTCTCCCTCTGTAATGTTACAGGACAGAAGACTGTATGGTTGCCCTCCCAGCTCTCCTAGTGTAATGTTACAGGACAGAAGACTGTATGGTTGCCCTCCTAGTGTAATGTTACAGGACAGAAGACTGTATGGTTGCCCTCCCAGCTCTCCCTCTGTAATGTTACAGGACAACATGCTGTTGGCTTTATCTCCTTTGTTTAGACTTTTTATTGAAGCTTTAATTTATTTAAGCAGGGAGTCGTGTTGAGACCACTGCCTCTTTCACAGATGAGCCCTGCATGAACACATCAATACACAAAACGCTGTTAGCGTTGAAAATAGATTGACGGCTTCGAGGACATGTAACATGTCTGTCCTGTGTGCAGGAATCACCAGCTAGCTGGGCAGCAGACAGTTGATATTGGACAATGTACAGTAAGAGGAGCATGGATATGCCTGGCTATTCTCCTCTCAGCCAGCTGGCATCCTAGTTATTCCCCCTTGGTGGGTTTCATTGAAATAATCTGTGTATTCTCTCTCTCACAATTCAATTTGCTTTATTGGGATGATGTAACGTTTTGCCAAAGTGTACTTTGGAGATGAAGTGATACATTTACAATATTAACAGAATTTAAATAATCATTATTGTCAACGGGATAAAGGGTAGCAACAATAATTTAAGGGTAAAAATAATCATACAATGGCAAAGAGGACATGTGCAGGTTTGTTGACACTGTCCCTCATCTTCTGGCAGGCAGCAATGTAGTGCCCTGCCAACCCACAGCTCTCTGCGTCCTCCCCCAACAGGACGGGTAGCCTATTCTCATCAGAGAGGTCTTCAATGTAGTAGTGCGCTGCCAACCCACAGCTCTCTGCATCCTCCCCCAACAGGACAGGTAGCCTATTCTCATCAGAGAGGTCTTCAATGTAGTGCCCTGCCAACCCACAGCTCTCTGCATCCTCCCCCAACAGGACAGGTAGCCTATTCTCATCAGAGAGGTCTTTGAAACCTTGAATAAGTGTTTTAAATTTGGGGAAATGACACTCATTATTTTATATTGTTGACATTTTGTCAGGAAATGCAGCTCTGTCTCAGCTTCTGCTGTGGTGCTGTGGTTGCACAGCCTTTCCACTACAGGGGGCCAGGTTCTGCTGTGGTGCTGTGGTTGCACAGCCTTTCCACTACAGGGGGCCAGGTTCTGCTGTGGTGCTGTGGTTGCACAGCCTTTCCACTACAGGGGGCCAGGTTCTCCTGTGTCGACCCTTCTCAATGGCAAGGCTGTGCTCACTGAGCCTGTATTTTGTCAAGGTTTTTCTGATCAGTAACCAGGGTCTAATAGTTTGCCATGGTGTACTGTTGATTTAGGGCCAGATAGCACTACATGTAGCTTTGTGCTGGTGTTTCCCAGTAGGTAATGTAGTTCTGTTTTGACTGTTATAATTTGGTTTATTCTGATTGATTGGATGTTCTGGTCCTGAGGTTGGTCCTGAGTTTGTGAACTCAGCCCCAGGACCAGCTGGATGAGGGGACTCTTTTCTTTGCTCAGCTCTTGGCATTTCAGGGCTTGGTAACGATATGAGAGGGGGTTACTGTATTTTTAGATGTTTCCAAAACTTAATTGCAATTTTTTTTATTATTATTTTTTTTATTATTAGTGGATATTGGCCTAAATCTGCCCTGCATGCATTGTTTGTAGTTTTCCTCTGGACATGTAGGATAATCTTACAGAATTCAGCATGCAGGATTTCAATGGGATGTTTGTTCCATTGGTTGAAATCTTGTTTTGCAAGTGGACTCCACCCCTCACTGTCATTAAGTGCAATTAGTTCAATGACACATTCAATTAGTTTTAGCCACATTTTTATACGTATTTCAAGTTGAATGAGTTGTTTAAGGGCGTAGAATACCCTGCGTGCTTTCTCACTGCCTCATTTAGGTGTCCAGTTGAGCTTGTTTTTAAACCTAAGTAATTGTAGTGTGTGCAGTACTCTATATATTTTTTTGTACCAATTGAGAACTTTGGTCTAACTCCCTGAGATCTGGATCCTCTCTGGAAAATCAACAGTTTTTTTTTTACTATTCTCTCTTTGTCTCAATTAAATGTCAAATTAAGGGGCTTGATTGGCATGGCAAAACATTACACTCACAAAAGTTCCAAAAGAATAGAAACATTTTAAATGTCATTTGTCTGTATACAGTGTTGTAACAATGTGCAAATAGTTAAAGTACAAAAGGGAAAATAAATAAACATAAATATGGGTTATATTTACAATGGTGTTTGTTCTTCACTGGTTGACCTTTTCTTGTGGCAACAGGTCACATCTTGCTGCTGTGATGTCACACTGTGGTATTTCACCCAGTAGATATGGGAGTTTATCAACATTGGGTTTGTTTTGTAATTCTTTGTGGATCTGTGTAATCTGAGGGAGATATGTGTCTCTAATATGGTCATACATTTGGCAGGAGGTTAGGAAGTGCAGCTCAGTTTCCACCTCATTTTGTGGGCAGTGAGCACATAGCCTGTCTTCTCTTGAGTGCCATGTCTGCCTACGGCGACCTTTCTCAATAGCAAGGCTATGCTCACTGAGTCTGTACATAGTCAAAGCTTTCCTTAAGTTTGGGTCAGTCACAGTGGTCAGGTATTCTGCCACTGTGTACTCTCTGTTTAGGGCCAACTTGCTTAGGGGACTCTTCTCTGGGTTCATTTCTCTGTAGGTGATGGATTTGTTATTGTTGGTTTTGGAATCGCTTCCTTAGTCTCACTGTCTCTCTCTCACTGTCTCTCTCTCACTGTCTCTGCTCGCCCGCTCTCTGCTCTCCCGCTCTCTGCTCTCCCGCTGCTCGCTCTCTGCTTCTTGCTAAGGTGTGTGTTCCGTATCTCTGCCCGGCCTGTGTTTCCCTTCAGGTATAGAACCAAATATCATCTCTGCCCGGCCTGTGTTTCCCTTCAGGTATAGAACCAAATATCATCTCTGCCCGGCCTGTGTTTCCCTTCAGGTATAGAACCAAATATCATCTCTGCCCGGCCTGTGTTTCCCTTCAGGTATAGAACCAAATATCATCTCTGCCCGGCCTGTGTTTCCCTTCAGGTATAGAACCAAATATCATCTCTGCCCGGCCTGTGTTTCCCTTCAGGTATAGAACCAAATATCATCTCTGCCCGGCCTGTGTTTCCCTTCAGGTATAGAACCAAATATCATCTCTGCCCGGCCTGTGTTTCCCTGCAGTTATAGAACCAAATATAATCTCTGCCCGGCCTGCGTTTCCCTTCAGGTATAGAACCAAATATCATCTCTGCCCGGCCTGTGTTTCCCTTCAGGTATAGAACCAAATATCATCTCTGCCCGGCCTGCGTTTCCCTGCAGTTATAGAACCAAATATCATCTCTGCCCGGCCTGCATTTCCCTTCAGGTATAGAACCAAATATCATCTCTGCCCAGCCTGCGTTTCCCTTCAGGTATAGAACCAAATATCATCTCTGCCCAGCCTGCGTTTCCCTTCAGGTATAGAACCAAATATCATCTCTGCCCGGCCTGCGTTTCCCTTCAGGTATAGAACCAAATATCATCTCTGCCCGGCCCCATGGAGGAATTAGAGTAGGGATGGGCATGAGTAATGGAGTACTCCAACTGACGGCAAAACTCAATCTTTAACCAGAGATCTTTTTTTTTCTTCAAATACTGTAAGAGTATTTGGTGGAATTTGTCTGGATGACGGCGTTAATTTGCTTTGACTCTAGTGTTCCATTTGTACATATGTGGGACACAACAAATTTACCAAGCCAAATATCACACAGGTCTGCTCCCTTTTCCCCTCCATGTCTCAGTCAGTGGCTTTCAGACCGCTCCCTCTACATGCCTACAGAAATAAATGCCTATAAAAACGTATCTAACTGATGTCATACACAGACTTCATTCCTTGCCAAATGATGACAGTTTTATCACAGTTCTTTAAATGAGCTGCAGTTTTGGAATGATTGTTTAAAAATTAATCAGTTGCTATTTGGTCTTTAATGTAAGGTTAGGCATAAAGATAAGGGTTAGGTTTATAATCAGATTTTAAGAAGCAAAATTGTAGAAACAGGCAGGGTTGATGACTTTGTGGATGTTGTAACTAGCTTCAGTGATGACCCTAGATTGTGAACTGCTAGTGGCATTTAGAATGGGTTAGCCCAGGCTAATATTACCCCCTAAACAGACAAGATCCACACTGAAAATATGCAAAAACATTTGATAAAGACAGAGCGTATTTTCTTCAGAATCATTCATCTTAGGCCTTCTCACCAAAAATATGTCCTGACTGTAATTCATCCCCATGCAGGGTTCAATGTAGAGTTGTTAATCCATGTACAACTGGATTGGCGTCCACCTGTCCAATCAATTGAATTTACAACATGATTTGGAAAGGCTAACCACCTGTCTATATAAGGTCCCACAGTTGACAGTGCATTTCAGAATAAAAACCAAGCCACGAGGTCGAAGGAATTGTCTGTAGAGCTCCGTGACAGGATTGTGTGAAGGCACAGATCTAGTCAATGGTCTGCAGGTCCCCAAGAACACAGTGGCCTCCATCATTCTTAAATGGAAGATGTTTGGAACCACCAAGATTCTTCTTATAGCTGGCCGCCCAGCCAAACTGAACAATCAGGAGAGAAGGGCCTTGGTTATGGAGGTGACCTAGAACCCGGTGGTCACTTTAACAGAGCTCCAGAGTTCCTCTGTGGAGAAGGGAGAACCTTCCACAAGAACAACCATCTCTGCAGAACTCCACCAATCAGGCCTTTATGGTAGAGTGGCCAAATGGAAGCCCTTCTTCAGTAAAAAGCACATGACAGCCTGCTTGGCGTTTGCCAAAAGGTACCTAAAGGACTCTGACCATGAGAAACAAGATTCTCTGGTCTGATGAAACCAAGATTGAACTCTTTGGCCTGAATGCCAGGCGTCACGTCTGGAGGAGACCTGGCACCATCCCTACGGTGAAGCGTGGTGGCAGCATCATGCTGTGGGGATGTTTTTCAGCGGCAGGGACTGGGAGAATAGTCAGGAACGAAGCAAAGGTCAAAGATCCTTGATGAAAACCTGCTCCAGAGCGCTCATGACCTCAGACTGGGGCGAAGGTTCACCTTCCAACAGGACAACGACCCTAAGCACACAGCCAAGAACACAGGAGTGTCTGAATGCTTTCCAAATACACTGTATATTGTAGCTATGCGGGCCCTGGTCAAAAGCAATGCACTACATAAGAAATGGATGCCATTTCGGACACATTAGTCTTTACATCTGAAACATTCTTCAGCTGAACCATCCAGACGTGCTGCTGGCAGAGACTACTCAGAGGCTCTCGGACCAGGCCAGGAGAAGATTCTATTGGCTGCTTCAGTTGGGTCCACTGAGGGCTGCATCTGGTTTTATCGTGGGGGCCTGCCTGGCCTGTCTGTTATTATCTGGCAGCTAGGGTCGCTCCAGTTACACACCTCACTTTACAGTGGCTGGCCTGTCTGTTATTATCTGGCAGCTAGGGTCGCTCCAGTTACACACCTCACTTTACAACGGCTGGCCTGTCTGTTATTATCTGGCAGCTAGGGTCGCTCCAGTTACACACCTCACTTTACAGTGGCTGGCCTGTCTGTTATTATCTGGCAGCTAGGGTCGCTCCAGTTACACACCTCACTTTACAGTGGCTGGCCTGTCTGTTATTATCTGGCAGCTAGGGTCGCTCCAGTTACACACCTCACTTTACAGTGGCTGGGCCGAAGGTAAATACAGGAGGTCAACTCTTGAAACTCCCTCTAGGCTGAAACTGGGCTGTAACTTGTTTGACTCGTTGTGGACACTGCTTTTAAACAGACTTTTCCTTTGTGTGCCCATATAAACAATCAACGTTCTAAATAGCCTAACCCAGCTTTTAGAAAACGTCACATTTCTTCATAGATTGTCCTGCCGCGTTAGGGTTTAGTCTGGGGGCAAGTGGGTACTAGTCTGAACTTTCATTTGAACTTTTATTTATAAAGCAAGGCTTTATTTAAATGGCCAGCCAGGCATATACATAGATTTAGCCTAGCAAAACAAATCATACCCCCCCCCCCTCCCCCTCCCAATAGCCCAACCACATGGATCAGTGCATGTGCTCTACACAATGACATTAAGGTCCTAAAACTGAAAACAACCCTCCCTCCTCATACTCAGTCTTCTACTCCTATTCTGCCCCACACGACTCTTGCTTTCTTCATTTCACTCTTTTCTCTCTCTGTCTCTCTGTGTGTGTGTGTGTGTGTGTGTTTTCTTGAACTCTTGTAAAGCCCTGCCAGTGATGTAATCTGTGTTGCTGAAGGCAGCAGGCAGCACTGGGGCAGAGAACTGGGCTAACACTGTTTATTTGTTATTCAGCGTCTGTAAAGAGAGGCTGTATGCTACGGTATGTATTCACTAGTGGGCTTATAGGACTATCTGATCCACTGTAACACAGCGGTTCCCAACTTTTCTCTGTTACTGGACCACCAGCTAAATGTTGCTCTGCCCGCAGTACCCCTGAAGTACCCCCTCGTGTGGATTTTACCAGTTGACCTATGGTGTCATGAGTCTTCTCAAGTACCCCCTGTGGATAGTCCAAGTGCCCCCAGGGTCCTAGTACCCCTGGTTGCGAATCACTGCTGTACTACAGGATGGCGTCATGGAGTGTTCCTCGTGTCCTCACCTTTTCCCATCATCCCCCACACTGCCAGGATGTAAATGGTCTATGGATTTAGGCTTAATAGACATAGTTAACTTAAGAACATAGCTAACTCCGGCACGTTTACAGAGCATTCGGAGAATATTCAGACCCCTTCCCCTTTTCCACATTTTGTTACCTTACAGCCTTATTCTAAAAGGTATTAAATACATTTTTTACCTCCTCAATCTACGCACATTACCCCATAATGACATCACAATACCCTATGACATCACAATACCCCATAATGACATCACAATACCCCATAACGACATCACAATACCCCATAACGACATCCCAATACCCCATAACGACATCACAATACCCCATAACGACATCACAATACCCCATAATGACAAAGCCAAAACAGGTTTTATACATTTTTGCACCTGTATTAAAAATAATAAACCAACACCTTATTAACACCTTAACCTTATTTACATAAGTAATCAGACTCTTTGTTATGAGACTCAAAATTATGCTCAGGTGCATCCTGTTTCAATCGATCATCCTTAATGTTTCTACAACTTGATTGGAGTCTGTGGTAAATTCAATTACGGTGAAGCGTGGTGGCAGCAGCATGTTTTGGGGATGTTTTTCAGCGGCAGGGACTGGGAGACTAGTCAGGATTGAGGGAAAGATGAACGGAGAAAAGTACAGCAGTCCTTGATGAAAACCTGCTCCAGAGCGCTCAGGACCTCAGACTGGGGTGAAGGTTCACTTTCCAACAGGACAACGACCCTAAGCACACAGTCAAGACAACGCAGGAGTGGCTTCTGGACAGATCTCTGAATGTCCTTGAGTGGCCCAGCCAGAGCCTGGACTACGAACATCTGTGGAGGGACCTGAAAATAGCTGTGCAGCGACGCTTCCCATCCAACCTGACAGAGCTTGACAGGATCTGCAGAGAAGAATGCGAGAAACTCCCCAAAAACAGGTGTGCCAAACTTGTAGCGTCATACCCAAGAAGACTCAAGGCTGTAATCGCTGCCAAAGGTGCTTCTACAAAGTACTGAGTAAAGTGTAATATTTCACTTATTCATTTTAACTTGTTTTTGCTTTGTCATTATGGGGTTGTGTGTGTGTGTGTGTGTGTGTGTGTGTTGGAAAAAAACAATTTAATCCATTTTAGAATAAGGCTGTAAAGTAAAAAAATATGGAAAAGGTTAAGGGGTCTGAATACTTTCCGAATGCACTGTACATTGATGCGTAAACTGAAAGGTTTTTATGTGCACTGCTCCAGTCAAACTGACAGAGACTGTAAATCTCTGGTCAGTTGGAAGAGGCTCCCCGCTAGAATCCATTTAGACTAAATTCCACCATGCCAACTCTTGTTTATGGAATTGTCCTCTCTCTGACATGTGCCTCAGATTTACTGACTGACTGTCACTTGGAAACTATGTTGCTGAGCTGATCACACCGTGTGTTGTCACCCGTTGTTGTAATAACATGTGGTGTGGCCCCTCCTCTCCCTTCCTCACCCCTTCTCAACCCACGCACCAAGCGTGTGACTGTTCTGTGACAATTCGCAATTCAATGCATGCTGTATAGAACACCAATACAGTGCAACATAGAAGTCAAAGGTCACCGTCAGTTAGGTAGGCGTGCGTGCAATTGGCTCTAAAGTACAAGTCAATACAAAGTACAAAGTAATCCTCCCTGTTAACAGGTTGGACATCTTTACTCTGCTACTCAATAGGCACACACTCTGCGTCGTGGTGCAGCTATGCTATCTGCTGTGGTATCCATTGTATAAACAGTCTCAGAGATAATTGCTCTCAGATGGTACTGTATGATAATTGTGATAATTGTACAGGTTTCACTTTTCCTAAAGAATGGATGTTAAACTGAATCATTGAGTCAGTGTAAGAGATCCGCCCAAGGCGTTTATTACTCGACACTGTATCTGTCAGACTATAGTATTAATATGTCCTGGAATGATCTCCATTCTTCCTTTATCTTTCATTATCAAAATGTTAGCAGAGCGGGTCTCTCTTTTGTTTCAAACTACTAACTTTTTTCTCCCTGTTTCTCTCTCTCTCTCTGTGTCTCTGGCTCTCTGGCTCTCTGGCTCTCTGGCTCTCTGGCTCTCTGTGTCTCTCGGCTCTCTGTGTCTCTCGGCTCTCTGTGTCTCTCGGCTCTCTGTGTCTCTCGGCTCTCTGTGTCTCTCGGCTCTCTGTGTCTCTCGGCTCTCTGTGTCTCTCGGCTCTCTGTGTCTCTCGGCTCTCTGTGTCTCTCGGCTCTCTGTGTCTCTCGGCTCTCTGTGTCTCTCGGCTCTCTGTGTCTCTCGGCTCTCTGTGTCTCTCGGCTCTCTGTGTCTCTCGGCTCTCTGTGTCTCTCGGCTCTCTGTGTCTCTCGGCTCTCTGTGTCTCTCGGCTCTGTGTCTCTCCGGTCTCTGTGTCTCTCCGGTCTCTGTGTCTCTCCGGTCTCTGGCTCTGGCGGTCTCTGCCTCTCTCGGTCTCGGTCTCTGGCTCTCTCTCGGTCTCTGTCTCTGTGGGTCTCTGTTGGTCTCTCTCGGTCTCTGTCATGTGTATATATATTCATATCCCTGTAGTTAAAAGTAAATCCTTTGAACGCTCCCCTTTACCCCCTTAATCTCTCTCACACACATGTGAACCAGTTGATTAGATCCAGGTGGTGTGTTCCCAGGGTTCACATAGAGGTGATCAGGAGCTCAATGGGACAGATCACATCCTCCTAGGTGCCCCACAGTAGAGAGAGAAGTAAATATATAATCTTTCATGTCCATCACTTAAGTGAGTTATGACTGTGTTTATCTCTTTTGAGAAGGACTGCGTAGGGTTTCGTTATTTTCAACTTTGCTTTAACGTTGATGCTACCCGAGCTGTGGGCTGTGAGCTGTGAGCTGTGAGCTGTGAGCTGTGAGCTGTGGGCTGTGAGCTGTGAGCTGTGGGCTTTGAGCTGTGGGCTTTGAGCTGTGGGCTTTGAGCTGTGGGCTGTGAGCTTTGAGCTGTGGGCTCTGAGCTGTGGGCTGTGAGCTGTGGGCTTTGAGCTGTGGGCTCTGAGCTGTGGGCTCTGAGCTGTGGGCTTTGAGCTGTGGGCTGTGAGCTGTGGGCTGTGAGCTGTGGGCTTTGAGCTGTGGACTGTGAGCCTATGCCACTGAGAATGATGACAGATCTAAAAAGTGAAGGGAAAAACTTGTTGATTTATTGATTCCAACACTAACAAAGTGTTTTCTGTCTTCCATGTGCTGTTGCTGTCGTTGATGCTGCTGTTTCTATCCTACCAGGTAAGCACATACATCTATATTTTGGCTAGTAGAAATGTGTGTGTGTGTGTTTCAGCCAGTGTGTGTGTGTGTGTGTGTTTCAGCCAGTGTGTGTGTGGTTATGTGACCATCTCAACTTGGGTGTTTACTGTCAGGAGGTAGACACAGTGCTGCCAAGCTCTTTATTTTAGGGCTTCAGTAGGAGAGAGAAGCTCTGTTTGGTGTGTGTACACTCTGCACAGCACGTCTCCAGCCCTCACAGGGACTGTACAAGTACGGTAGTATGCCACATGGCTTCTGCCAGGATTTCCTATTTCCTTCCATTTGGTTTTGCCGAAGTTGTTCCTCGCTGATTTAGCCTATTGTCTTTGTCCACTAAACGTGTTAGATTCAACCAGCAAGCCTGGGTTTTGACTGCTGAGTGAGTTTGATATGTTCACACCAACTGGTATGTGGCAACACCATAGTCTGTGACAGAAACTAACACTCCTACACAGTAACATTACCCCACCTGTGCTGCTAATCTCCCTACCTCCCGTAGCCCGCAACGACAAAGTGACCCCCCCCCATAGCCCGCAACAGCAAAGTGACCCCCCCCCATAGCCCGCAACAGCAAAGTGACCCCCCCCCCCATAGCCTGCGGCGGCAGAGTGACCCCCCCATAGCCCGGAACGGCAGAGTGACCCCCCCCATTGCCTGCGGCGGCAGAGTGACCCCCCCCATAGCCTGCGGCGGCAGAGTGACCCCCCCATAGCCTGCGGCGGCAGAGTGACCCCCCCATAGCCTGCGGCGGCAGAGTGACCCCCCCATAGCCTGCGGCGGCAGAGTGACCCCCCCCCATAGCCTGCGGCGGCAGAGTGACCCCCCCCCCCCCCCCCCCATAGCCCGCGGCGGCAGAGTGACCCCCCCATAGCCCGCGGCGGCAGAGTGACCCCCCCCATAGCCCGCGTGGCAGAGTGACCCCCCCATAGCTCGCGCGGCAGAGTGACCCCCCCCCATAGCCCGCGGCGGCAGAGTGACTCCCCCCCCCATAGCCCGCGGCGGCAGAGTGACTCCCCCCCCCATAGCCCGCGGCGGCAGAGTGACTCCCCCCCCATAGCCCGCGGCGGCAGAGTGACCCCCCCCCATAGCCCGCGCGGCAGAGTGACCCCCCCATAGCCCGCGCGGCAGAGTGACCCCCCCCCATAGCCCGCGGCGGCAGAGTGACTCCCCCCCCATAGCCCGCGGCGGCAGAGTGACCCCCCCCACATAGCCCGCGGCGGCAGAGTGACCCCCCCCCACCCCATAGCCCGCGGCGGCAGAGTGACCCCCCACCCCCCCATAGCCCGCTGCCTGGCATTCCAGATATTTTCAGATGTTCTCTGAACCTCCTTACAGGCAGTGTGTCTGTTTCTGAAATGGTACCCTGTTCCCTATGTAGGGCACTACTGTTAACCACGGCCCACAGGGATTTGGTCAGAGTTAAAGCATTATCTAGGTAATAGGCTATATCCAAAATGGCACCCTATGTGCTTTGCCTCTATAGGGTGATCAGGGGCTGGGGATGCAGGAAGAAAAGATGGAGATAAGTCGGTCTCTGATTGTAATTGGTTGACAGGTCTCCACTCTCCATGGCTATTTGCTGCTATCTCTGTAATTGTTGCACAATCTGATGTGTGTTTTAGGGGAGGGGTAGACGGGCGCCTTGGGGGGGTGTGTGTTGAGCCATGCACATTCCTGTCCTCCAAGGTGTTATCTGTAGGAATTCACACCCAGGCTTTATGACAGGGATTATGACCATAATGATCACAGTACAGCCATATAATTAGAGCATGACCGACATTATTGGCCCATTTTATTGGGCTTTTGCAGATGTATTTCAAATCAAATCAAATCAAATCAAATTTTATTTGTCACATACACATGGTTAGCAGATGTTAATGCGAGTGTAGCGAAATGCTTGTGCTTCTAGTTCCGACAATGCAGTAATAACAAGTAATCTAACTAACAATTCCAAAACTACTGTCTTGTACACAGTGTAAGGGGATAAAGAATATGTACATAAGGATATATGAATGAGTGATGGTACAGAGCAGTATAGGCAAGATACAGTAGATGGTATCGGGTACAGTATGTACAAATGAGATGAGTATGTAAACAAAGTGGCATAGTATAGTATAAAGTGGCTAGTGATACATGTATTACATAAGGATACCGTCGATGATATAGAGTACAGTATATACGTATGCATATGAGATGAATAATGTAGGGTAAGTAACATTTATATAAGGTAGCATTGTTTAAAGTGGCTAGTGATATATTTACATCATTTCCCATCAATTCCCATTATTAAAGTGGCTGGAGTTGAGTCAGTGTCAGTGTGTTGGCAGCAGCCACTCAGTGTTAGTGGTGGCTGTTTAACAGTCTGATGGCCTTGAGATAGAAGCTGTTTTTCAGTCTCTCGGTCCCTGCTTTGATGCACCTGTACTGACCTCGCCTTCTGGATGATAGCGGGGTGAACAGGCAGTGGCTCGGGTGGTTGATGTCCTTGATGATCTTTATGGCCTTCCTGTGACATCGGGTGGTGTAGGTGTCCTGGAGGGCAGGTAGTTTGCCCCCGGTGATGCGTTGTGCAGACCTCACTACCCTCTGGAGAGCCTTACGGTTGAGGGCGGTGCAGTTGCCATACCAGGCGGTGATACAGCCCGCCAGGATGCTCTCGATTGTGCATCTGTAGAAGTTTGTGAGTGCTTTTGGTGACAAGCCGAATTTCTTCAGCCTCCTGAGGTTGAAGAGGCGCTGCTGCGCCTTCTTCACGATGCTGTCTGTGTGAGTGGACCAATTCAGTTTGTCTGTGATGTGTATGCCGAGGAACTTTTCATACTTTTTGTATGGTTGTTTAGTGCACCAGAAAGGACCAGTATATTAGATGTGGAGAACACGCAGCGCTGTGCCATTGGCATCTTTTGTGATTGAGGCTTTTCCTTTTTAAGTGACAACCACCAGAATTCAGTGGCTACAAAGTACAATCGATGAAAACATAGGACACATTTTCAATGTATTGGTATTTAGCTGTGTCATTGTTTTCCTGCTGGTTAGCATGAGGCAGATCAGTCTTCAGCGCCTAGGCACATCAGTGCAGTCGGTTGCATATATATATATATATATGCAATCAGTTCGAGCCATAAGTGGACCTTTTAAAATGCAAGAACAAATTTCATATGCGATATATATATATATCGCATATGAAATTTGTTCTTGCATTTTAAAAGGTCCACTTATGGCTCGAACTGATTGCATATATATATATATATATAACCACTTATGGCTCGAACCACCACTTCTATCAGTCTAGGTGTTTATAAACCACCACTTCTATCGGTCTAGGTGGTTATAAACCACCACTTCTATCAGTCTAGGTGGTTATAAACCACCACTATCAAGTCTTAATTAATACGTCTAGTATAGGGGTATTTCCTGTTTTTTCTCAAACCACAAGTTTCCGGCACATAAATTCTATGGTTTTCTTTTCCCAGCGGTCATGTGGTCATTGGTTGCGGTGAAAGACATTGTTTTACAGTTGGTGTCATCAACAACAGTAACTCTTGACAAGCCAGATCCTGTGTTCCTGTGGCTTGTTGTTTCCACATAACATTTTGGTAAAGACAGTGAAATGAGCAGCCTAGTTTATGAGGATAACTCCCCTTGTCTCCCTGTATCGCCCAGCGGTGCCTGGAGACAGAACGTAAAGTGCTGTATAAATTCCCTGCTGTGTCATTGTGTGGTTTCAGCCTGAATTAGAAATAAAGGAATATTATAAGGATCAGTTCAGATTCCCAGTTTGACTAGTCAAGAACTGAGTCCCAAATGGCCTCCTATTTCCTTTATAGTGCACTGCTTTTGACCAGGAACCATAGTGCTCTATATAGGGAATAGGCTTCCATTTGGGACACATCCCAGAGCTCGGGATCTGGATCCCATTTCAAGGAAACTCAGAAAAGTCTAACCATGGCCTGCTGATAATTGTTTACATGCCTGTAGTGCTTGTATCTGATATCTGAGATCACATTAAGTGGACATGGGCCTAATGCCGGTTTTGTGTTGCACCAGCTTCACTCACGCCTTCTGTCTTTTCAAAGTACTCAGCAACGTTTTTAAGGATTTCAATGTGTTGCTTAACAAGATTTGGGTGGAGAATAACTGGGTACATGAAAGACAGATGTTGAGAAAGCTGTGTGTGTGTGTGCGCGTGTGCGGTGTGTGTGCGCGTGTGCGGTGTGTGTGCGCGTGTGCGGTGTGTGTGCGCGTGTGCGGTGTGTGTGTGTAGGTGTGTCGGTGTGTGTGTGTAGGTGTGTCGGTGTGTGTATGTGTGTGTGTTAGCCATGTGTTTTAGCTGTCTGTGTGTGTGTGTGTGTGTGTGTGTGTGTGTGTGTGTGTGTGTGTGTGAAGTTATGATGGAGGTGTGGTCCTAGTTTCTTTTCCATCAGTCAAAACCTCTCACTTTCACACATTCACATAAACTCATACACTGAGTGTTCAAAACATTAAGGACACCTGCTCTTTCCATGATATAGACGATCCAGCTGAAATATATGATCCCTTATTGATGTCACTTGTTAAATCCACTTCAGTCAGTGTAGATGAAGGAGGAGGAGACAGGTTAAAGAAGGAGTGTTAAGCCTTGTGACAGCTGAGATGTGGATTGTGTCTGTGTGCCATTCAGAGGGTGAATTGGCAAGACAAGATTTGAGTGCCTTTGAACAAGTTATTGTAGTAGGTGCCAGGTGTACTGGTTCGTGCCAAGAACTGCAACGTTGCTGGTTTTTCCATTCTCAACAGTTTACCGTGGGTATCAAGAATGATCCACCACCCAAAGGACATTCAGCCAACTTGACACAACTGTGGGTCAACAGGCTTTCGACACCTTGGAGAGTCCATGCCGGACACGATTTGAAGCTGTTCTTAGGGCAGGAAGAGGGAGGACTCCATATTAGGAAGATGTCTTTAATGTTTTATACACTCAGTGTATGTACCCTGTTACAGCACTCTGTCATGCTCAGTGCTTCAGTCATACAGGTTCAACTCCACGACACGTCTCTTCTTTCCCCAATAAATATAATCCACACAAGTCTAGAAACCCAAAAAAGGAAACTACAATGACTACTACAATCCACCCCTCTTTGACCTACAGGACCAGTCAGAAGTTTGGACACACCTACTCATTCCAGGGTTTCTCTTTATTTGGATTATTTTCTACATTGTAACTATGAAATAACACATATGGAATCAGTCTGTCTCACTGGGGGGGGGGGGGGGGTGGAGGTACAGGGACAGTCCTGACCACATCTCATGTCAGTCTGTCTGTCAGTTGGTCTCTGTCTCTCTGCTACTAGCCTCACTAGCCAGTCTGTCTGTCAGTTGGTCTCTGGCTAGTGAGGCTAGTAGCAGAGAGACAGTCTGTCTGTCAGTTGGTCTCTGTCTCTCTGCTACTAGCCTCACTAGCCAATCTGTCTCATGCTAGCTAGCTCAGTCAAGCTGTGGGTCCAAGCTAGACTACTCTGTTATATCTGTAGCGAGGTCGACCACTCATTAGGCAGTAGACTATAATATTCTCCTCCTCTGTCCCCCTCTGACCTCTCAGCTACTCAGATACACCAGATACCAAACACAGCCACAACCGGATACCAACCAAACAAATGTGACTTTCTATTCAGATTTCTGCCACCCTACATCATGGACGGGTCATGATGTTCCCAAGCCTGGCCTGGCTCTTTGCTTTGGGAGGCTGGGCCCCTTGTTAAAGACAAGGCAGGAAATAAGTCAATCAGAGAGAGAGAGAGCACTGACAGCACAGTCATTATGTAGCCCACGCTGCTGGGTGGTGGGACCTCATGGTGGCTTTCTGTTATCTCTGTCAGTGGTTATGTGGAGGGCCTTGAGTTTTTTACAACCACATAACCTCACCCACCAAGAGTCTTAACTAGTTCTATGGCTTTAACTGACTATAACTCCAGGGCGTAACTAGTGTCTTTAACTAGGGGAGTATTTCAGCTACTCCTAACTAAGGGGAGATTTACAGGCTCAGGGTCCTGGGTGGCAGCTGGGCCACAGCCACCATGTGACACAGAGGGACTATGTCAACTCTCCAGCTCACTGCCCCTCAGCAGCTGTTCTCTCACTATGGCCATGGTCAGAGCTGGCCTGGGAGTGGACCACAGCTGAAAAGTATCTTTGTATCGTTCCCATAGATACACACCCCCGTCACCACCACAGCCGAATACTTCCCCTTTCCTGTAGTTTTACACACTCATACACCAACTCTCTCTCTCTCCCACCCCTCCCTTCCCAAAACACACACATGTTCGAGGTGATCCGTGTCTGGGTGGCAAGGCTGATCTCAGTCAGTGAACGTGGCCTCCACACACTGCCAAGTACTAACACGCTCCAACCTCTACCATATGGCACCAGCTTTGCCATTCCTACCGTACATTGGTATTTTAATGGTGTGTGTGTGTGTGTGTGTGTGTGTGTCATGAGTTTAACGATAGTCTGTCATCGATGGAGAAAGTAAACACGTCTCGGTGAACCTCGTGTTGCGTTCCTTCACATTGTTTAAGTTTCTGATGATTTGGCAGTCATTTATTTTTGTTGTCGTTGCTGAGCCTGACACACACACACACACACACACACACACACCTACACTCTCGTTCCCCCTTGCACTGTGTTTGAGGGGCAGCCATGGAAACTAGGGAAACTGTCTTAATGAGTCCATTTGGTACTGATGGATGTTCATGTGGAAGCATTTTAAATTATTTTGTATTTTTTTTACAACCAAATGTTAATAGGATGTTATAGAAAAACACCCAAATGCATCCTTTTAGAAACGACAAAGCTGTTTCACGATGCAGATCTTTAGATGTTGTACCCATGAAATGGTGTCATTCCAAACCTTATCCACAACGTTATATCCCCTTTTGGGCGACTAAAGCCGTTTCCCCGTTCCAGCTGTTCTATTCTCCATGTAACCTGCTGCTGCAGGTAACTGCCAAAATAAAGGGAACACCAACCAATGCGCTTTGGCATTGATTCTGCAAGTGTGTGAAACTTCCTTTGGTAAGCACACCATGCTTTCAATATACTTTGTATCCCTCATTTACTCAAGTGTTTCCTTTAGTTTGGCAGTTACCTGTAGAATGGACAGAGAGGTGTTGCTCGAAGTGCCAGCAAAATGCAATATAAAGTTCTGAATGACACAATTTCATGTGTACACCATCTAAAGACCGACCTCTCGGAACAACAAGCAGAACGGCATCTCGTCAATCCTTGTCACAGATGGGCTCAGATGGGCTGTTGCAGCGACCACTCTGAGTTCCTCTCCTATCAACTAAAAACAAGAAGAAGCGGCTCCTGAGGGGTGGTAACATTGCCTGGAACATGACAGTGAGTTCAGTTTACTTGAGTGGCCTGGTCAGTCCCCAGTCCCCAGATGGAACGGGCTGTTGGCTGCATGAATGTACCGCCGTCCAATCTACAGCAACTGTGTGATGCCATCGCATCAGCATGGTCCAACAGCCCTGTGGAACTCTTCCGACACGTTGTAGAATTTGGAATGTTCTGTAGGCAAAGGGGGGTCCGACCAAGTACTAGATATGTGTACCTAATAAACTGTCCGGTGAGTTTTCTATTCTCTCGTTTCCCCCAACAAACTTTTAAAAATGAAGTTCCTGGTTCCTTTCCCACATTTGTCAGATCTCAAATAAACTGTGAAGGATTTGTAGGTCAAAGCAAAAAAGGGCCAAGGAAACAAAAGACAGAAAAAATAGTTCTCAACTTTCCAGTTGGACGTCTCTACTCGTTTCCAGTCTTTGAATGTTTTCTTTCTTTGGCCGGCTAAATCTCTCTCTCTCTCTAAAGCCTCTATACACTTGAACCAGGTCTTTGTGCTGTGATGAGTTAATCCCTGTATTATCTTAGAAGGGCTGTGAGCTCAGTGTGTTTAGCTGCTGTACAGTGTGGAGGGGTCCAGTGGTAGGCTGCTAGCATAATGGGGAGGCCCTGTATCAACTACCCCTACCCCTCCAGAACTAATGTGACATTACCAGTGGTCTCTGAGGCCATGGGCGTCTTTTCACAAACCGTCTCCGAATAGGAGTGCTGATTTTAGGATCAGTATTTCCCTATAAGACCATAATGATTAAATGGACAGGGAGGGCCTGATGCTAGATCAGCACTCCTACTCTCTGAAAAGCGTTGTGGAGATGACCAGTAGGCTCTGAGGACCAGCTGTGGGAGTGTGGGTTAATCACTAGCAACACTAGTCTGTACCGTGAAGGGGCACAGCCCAGTACTACAGATGAAAGGTAACCTAACCACCGCCCAGTACTACTGATGAAAGGTAACCTAACCACCGCCCAGTACTACAGATGAAAGGTAACCTAACCACAGCTCAGTACTACAGATGAAAGGTAACCTAACCACAGCCCAGTACTACAGATGAAAGGTAACCTAACCACAGCCCAGTACTACAGATGAAAGGTAACCTAACCACCGCCCAGTACTACAGATGAAAGGTAACCTAACCACAGCCCAGTACTACAGATGAAAGGTAACCTAACCACAGCCCAGTACTACAGATGAAAGGTAACCTAACCACAGCCCAGTACTACAGATGAAAGGTAACCTAACCACAGCCCAGTACTACAGATGAAAGGTAACCTAACCACTACATACAGCTGTTCTGATAGAGATCTGAAGATGAAGATGGTGTCTTCAAAGCCAGTTGTTTTGAAGTTGTGTTTTTGGGAGAGTCCCCATTACTTTGCTCAAGTCGAGTGTTTTTTGGGCCTATTGTTTCATCTAACAATTGAAAAGATAAAACATGGTCTCGCTTGGATTGGATGACCAGTTTCTGTAGTTACCAGTGACGTGCATCCAACCGCATACAGTTACCCACATGTATAGAAACTCAGTGGGCTTTCAACAGCAACTGGTGGTGCCATTTTGGGCCGTGGTGCATTTGACCCATGTGATCCCTTGTCTTGCTCAGCGATTTATAAAATGCCTGGAAGGTCTGACGCAAGGGGAACTGTCATCCAGCGCTCTCTTTGACCTCTGATCTGGTATTTTAAAGCTGAGGATTGGAATGGCTGGATATAGAGCCTCGAAAGACTCCTGACTGACCATTTATGCATTGAAATTGTGGGCTACACGTCAAGTGAGTCCTGTCATTGCTCGTCTTTCAAGTTTGCCACGTTGAAAAGCTTCCATTGTTCATTTAGGGTCAAATTGAAATGTCTGCCTTCCATTGCACACAGCTCAGGAAAATTAAAGGGTCATCCCAAAATAATATCCGTCTCAATCGTTAAATCTTTGAATTACTGTAATTGAATGTGATTTGGACACAAAGCGAGATGTTGTTGGAGCTAAGCTGTTACTATCAAGGCCACGTCAGGATCTCCAGGCGTCTTGTCAAGTCTTGCAGAACAACCATGTTCTAACATGGAAGTGGGCTGTAATGAGGAGCTTTATGAGGAAGTGATTTTCAGATTTTCTCCTGCAAATTACAGATTAGCCATTGTGTCCACTTATTGTTGGGTTACGGATTCAGAGGAGAGCCCAGATTTATCCTGGAAAGTTCTCATTACTAAGATTCACCAGTCAGGTGATGGCTTTACTGCTAACAGGATGCTTGTGGGACTTAGACCACGGGCAGCTTTAGGGCTCACAGTAGACACCTTTTCAATGAAGGATACAGTTGTCCTTCAAATGAAATGAAGAACTGTGATGGAGACATGGTCTCCCTTCAAAATGAGGATCACTGTCTGAATTCACAGGGAGAGTTATTTTATTTTTCTATCACTTGAGTTCAGTGTCCCTGTTGGTGGAGAGTTGATGAAACCCTGCTTGATTCATAGAGGCTGTCAGTCATAGGCAAAGGCTCATCTCTGGCTGCTGAATACTGAGTCAGTCCATATGCTGCTTCATCTATCCCAGGACAGTCATTTATGTCAGTTATCCTTCCTCCTCTTTCTCCTCTTGATCAGTGGAGAGGGAAAGCAGAGTGGAGATGGAGACAGTCTTTTCTTACTGCTTTCTGATGAGGGATGGACAGACTGAGATGGAGGAGAGAAGAGGCAGAGTGGAGACAGTCTGTTCTTACTGCTTTCTGATGAGGGATGGACAGACAGATGGAGGAGAGAAGAGGCAGAGTGGAGACAGTCTGTTCTTACTGCTTTCTGATGAGGGATGGACAGACTGAGATGGAGGAGAGAAGAGGCAGAGTGGAGACAGTCTGTTCTTACTGCTTTCTGATGAGGGATGGACAGACAGATGGAGGAGAGAAGAGGCAGAGTGGAGACAGTCTGTTCTTACTGCTTTCTGATGAGGGATGGACAGACTGAGATGGAGGAGAGAAGAGGCAGAGTGGAGACAGTCTGTTCTTACTGCTTTCTGATGAGGGATGGACAGACTGAGATGGAGGAGAGAAGAGGCAGAGTGGAGACAGTCTGTTCTTACTGCTTTCTGATGAGGGATGGACAGACTGAGATGGAGGAGAGAAGAGGCAGAGTGGAGACAGTCTGTTCTTACTGCTTTCTGATGAGGGATGGACAGACAGATGGAGGAGAGAAGAGGCAGAGTGGAGACAGTCTTTTCTTACTGCTTTCTGATGAGGGATGGACAGACTGAGATGGAGGAGAGAAGAGGCAGAGTGGAGACAGTCTGTTCTTACTGCTTTCTGATGAGGGATGGACAGACAGATGGAGGAGAGAAGAGGCAGAGTGGAGACAGTCTGTTCTTACTGCTTTCTGATGAGGGATGGACAGACAGATGGAGGAGAGAAGAGGCAGAGTGGAGACAGTCTGTTCTTACTGCTTTCTGATGAGGGATGGACAGACTGAGATGGAGGAGAGAAGAGGCAGAGTGGAGACAGTCTGTTCTTACTGCTTTCTGATGAGGGATGGACAGACTGAGATGGAGGAGAGAAGAGGCAGAGTGGAGACAGTCTGTTCTTACTGCTTTCTGATGAGGGATGGACAGACTGAGATGGAGGAGAGAAGAGGCAGAGTGGAGACAGTCTGTTCTTACTGCTTTCTGATGAGGGATGGACAGACAGATGGAGGAGAGAAGAGGCAGAGTGGAGACAGTCTTTTCTTACTGCTTTCTGATGAGGGATGGACAGACTGAGATGGAGGAGAGAAGAGGCAGAGTGGAGACAGTCTGTTCTTACTGCTTTCTGATGAGGGATGGACAGACAGATGGAGGAGAGAAGAGGCAGAGTGGAGACAGTCTGTTCTTACTGCTTTCTGATGAGGGATGGACAGACAGATGGAGGAGAGAAGAGGCAGAGTGGAGACAGTCTGTTCTTACTGCTTTCTGATGAGGGATGGACAGACTGAGATGGAGGAGAGAAGAGGCAGAGTGGAGACAGTCTGTTCTTACTGCTTTCTGATGAGGGATGGACAGACCGAGATGGAGGAGAGAAGAGGCAGAGTGGAGACAGTCTGTTCTTACTGCTTTCTGATGAGGGATGGACAGACCGAGATGGAGGAGAGAAGAGGCAGAGTGGAGACAGTCTGTTCTTACTGCTTTCTGATGAGGGATGGACAGACAGATGGAGGAGAGAAGAGGCAGAGTGGAGACAGTCTTTTCTTACTGCTTTCTGATGAGGGATGGACAGACAGATGGAGGAGAGAAGAGGCAGAGTGGAGACACCGGTCCTCCATTCCAGTCAGCCAGGCCTGTCTTGGGGAACAATAGAGTCTGTCTCTGGGCGACACTGGTGCGCCTCAGCTCCAGGGAACAGCTCATCCGTCAGACCTCCTGACCCCCAGGATGGTGCCCAGCGGCAGGCAGGAACATGCACTGAGGATGCCTTGTTGTTGGCTACATTCTGAATGACACCCTATTCTCTATGTAGTGCACTACAATGCCCACAGGACTGGAAGTGCACTATAAAGGGACTAGGGTTCTATTTGGAATGCATGCACACTGAGGGCGCCTTGTTTATGCCCTGACCCAGATACACTCAGACCCTGCAACACACTGGCTTGCGTCCCAAATGGCTCTGTATTTCCTACTTAGGGCTCTGATCTAAAGTAGTGTACTATGGGCCCTGGTTAAAAGTAGTGCACTATGTAGGGACTAGAGTGCCATTTGGGATGTTTCCAGTGTCTCTGACACACACCATAGATCATGTTCAAAGCACAACGTTAAAAAGGGGCATTATTGTGGCTTAGGCTGCCTTTTGAAATTCTTTACCCATTAGCCTTTATTTTCAGGGAAGTTATTTTTAGCCCTCTAGTGCAATCTTTGCACTCTAGCAAGTAGTATTTATTTATTTATTTTAAAGAGGATTGCCAAGGATGCTTTGCACTGGTAACATGGAAACCACTCTTTGGTTAAGTCGCAGCAGACTAGGATTTGCAAACATGTGCAGTGCCTGGATATGAGGGCAGATTCTCAGACACTCATAAAACAGGGGATGCTGTAGTAATCCTGATGGTTTTCAGCTTCTGGGTGAGTGCCTGACTCCCAAATGGCACCCTATTTCCTATATAGTGCACTACATAAGACATAGTGAGGCATTTGGGACTGAGTCTGAGCTAAAGCTCATTACCGTGGCAACTCTGTTGACTTTGTTCTATGGAGAAGAGCAGGCGATGGAAACCCTCTGTCTCTAATTGACGCAAATAGCTTTTGAGGATGGAGGCACTTTGAAACTGTAAACACTGGTGATATCAGTTCTGTGACCCAAATGCAACTCTATTCCCCATAAAGTGCACTTATTTTGATTGGAGCTCTCTGGGCCCTGGTCAAAGGTAGTGCACTATATAGGGAAAATAGGGTGCCATTTGGGATGATATCCGGGGCTGAAGAGCTTTGTTGAATTATGCTAAGGGTTAGTGGATAGCCCCAGAGTTCTGGGCGGACGTTACGTGGCCTCGATCAGGCTGTGGTGGTCAGGTCTAACCAGGAGGGGGGAGGATAAGTCCCAAATGGCATCCCATACTTTGTCTAGAACCTTCTGGTTCCCTGGTCAGATGTAGTGCACTATAAAGGGTTTAGAACACCTCCCAGAGACATCCCAGGTCTAATAGTAGAGTGTGTGTGTGTGTGTGTGTGTGTGTGTGTGTGTGTGTGTGTGCGCAGTCTGTCGGACAAATGGCAAGTCAGTCGTGACTCATCTGTTATGGAGGCTCTGAATAAATTCCCCTCATTTTCTCTCTGATTCAGAAGCTGCATGCTTACTCAATATTTAGATTATTTTAAGTTGTATGGATTTGTATTCTGCTACTCAGGCTGTTGCTAGGCCCTAATTGGCTGATTTTCATGCTATGAGGAGCCCTGAACTAGACCTGGGACGATACACCGACCATACTGACCATTTATCATAGGCATTTTGCTGATGGTATTCATTACGATAAGTAGCCTATACTAGAGGAATGTGTTGTTTTGAAGTAAGTTTTGGTAACATCAGTGATTGTTGTTAATCAAACTAGTGGTTTTAAAGGCTAATGAAAAACAACTGTGGTGCACATTATCGTTTTCTCATCAATTCAGGCAATTTATCCCGGTATAGATTTTTGTCCATATCGCCCATTTCTACCCTGAACCCATCTCTGCCCTGAACCCATCTCTGCCCTGAACCCATCTCTGCCCTGAACCCATCTCTGCCCTGAACCCATCTCTGCCCTGAACCCATCTCTGCCCTGAACCCATCTCTGCCCTGAACCCATCTCTGCCCTGAACCCATCTCTGCCCTGAACCCATCTCTGCCCTGAACCCATCTCTGCCCTGAACCCATCTCTGCCCTGAACCCATCTCTGCCCTGAACCCATCTCTGCCCTGAACCCATCTCTGCCCTGAACCCATCTCTGCCCTGAACCCATCTCGACCCTGAACCCATCTCGACCCTGAACCCATCTCGACCCTGAACCCATCTCGACCCTGAACCCATCTCTACCCTGAACCCATCTCTACCCTGAACCCATCTCTCAGATCAGCACTGAGTGACTTGAGACAGTGATATGTCAGGGCCAGAGCAGCTGCACAGTGAGCCCCTCTGTTCCCTGACATCCCCCTTCATCAATCACACGTTATTTTATTGAACCTTTATTTAACTAGGCAAGTCGGTTAAGAACAAATTCTTATTTACAATGACGGCCCACCCCGGCCAATCCCGGACGACACTGGGTCAATTGTGCGCCGCCCAATGGGACTCCCAATCAGGGCCGGTTGTGATACAGCTTGGAGTCAAACTGTCTGTAGTGACTCCTCTAGCACTGAGATGCAGTTTCTTAGACCGCTGTGCCACTCGGGAGCTGCCTCTAATCCCAGACAGTTTTTCTGAAAAGGCTTTAAAAACAACACCAAGATGGAGATGATCCGTCCTACTCCTGAAATACATGGGCTGTGTTCCACATGGTGCACTAATCCCTACATTGTGCACAACCTTCCCCATGTGGTGCCGTTTAGGAAGTATACATTAACCGGTTGGTAGGCAAGAGGCACCACATTGGTGCCCCCCCTAGGGGCAGGATGACTGAATTGCAACCACATGTAGTTTGGGGGTTTGAGACCCACATGGTCTTAGTTAAGGCAATCTGTGAAGTGCTGATTGACGAGAAACTAAAAACCTTGAGCCACTGCAGAAAGAAAAGGAAAGACAACGAGACCCCAAGTTTCCTTCCCTAATTGGAAGCCACTGTTGAAGTGTCTGTTTATAGAGTTCTAAGAATCCCGTTTGTGAAAGTTACAGTAGGTTCAATGTCCGCTTTGCATTTACTAGCTCTTGTCAAGTAACTCTTATTTAAAGCAGATGTCCTGCTGCTCCTGCTGCTGCTGCTTGTTCTGCTTGCAAATTCTCCTTTTTTCATTTCCTCTTTTTTCTTCTTCTCTCGTTTCAAACCCTCTCGAGATCCTCAACCGAGACTGGCTGATCTGAGGGGTTGGAGGTTTGTGAGCTCTGCAGGAGAGCACCAACCAGAGAGATCCAGATCTGAAGACAGCACTGTACACACAAACTGTGTGTTCCAAATTGCACCCTATTCCCTACATACAGCACTACTTTGGTCCTGGGCCAATATTTAACCTTTATTTTAACAGGGAGTCCCATTTTGAGACCAAGTTATTTTGCAAGGGAGCCCTGCATAGGGCTAGGGTCAATAAATAGTAGTGCACTATATAGGGAGCCATTTGGGACTTATCCCTACACAGTGGACCTTTTCACTTGGCTTGTAACTGTAGACCGCTGGGCACCAACTTTCACTGACCCAATGTCTGTACTTTTTAGGACTTAAGTCCACATTAACTGACAAAAAGACTGAAGGGGAAGTAGGCTAACTCCTATGACTAGGCAGTTGACCAAGTTTGAACTGAAGATAGTTTTGTCATAGTCGGTCATTTGAAAAGGTCATCAGCTCTCCTTTTGGTAAATAACAAACTAGGTCTATAAGGAGTTATTTGAGCCAACGATCTGAACTTTAGGCCATTTGGAACACAGCCCTCCTGTTTCCATCATTGTTGCCTAGTTCCAGAAATAGCAGAGACAGACATAGAACTGTCACTGCTGCTAGAACAGATTTTAGTCTATTTGAACTGCCCTGAAAACGTAACAGGAAAAAAAAGTTGAAGGAATGAGGGTATTTTTTAAGTTGACGAGTCTCTTATGATGTATGCAGCAGATGCAATGAAGAGAGAGTCTAGCCTCATAACTAAACCAGTCACGAAAACCAGCATTGTCTGAATATCTAGAATGAGAGATTCTGCTTCCTGTTAATAACTTCATAAGATTCCAATTCTCCTACTCGCCCCTTTTCATGTCTCCTCACTCAAACACGCGATAGCCTACCTCTGTAATATCTTTCTGCCCAGAGGGAGGGTGAAGGGTTAATACTTGTTTTGATGGTACAGGGGAATTGGTCATGGGGGGGTGGGCATTGCATTACTACATTAAGTGCTGCTGGGAAATAGAGTGGTAGGCTTTGTCAGCTAGTCACATGACCAACCCTGAGCCTGTCTTTCTGTCCATCAGGGGGAAAACACACCACACACACACACACACACACATTTATTCATCATCATCAGTGGAGCCAGATAAGCTGATAAACCAGCCTGCCTCTCCTCAGTACAGTTAATGTGGGCTGAGTGATATAACCATCAACAGTCCTGGTAGTACAGGTTCCCAGGCCACTTTCAGGATGTGTCGGAATGGCACCGTGTTCCTATATCGTGCACTGCTTTTGACTCCAGTAGTGCTGAGTGATTAACCCTAAATCCAGTTTTTAAACAACTCATTTGCCACAGTTAGTTCAATTATTTGAATTCCATTTTGTTTTTGTTTTTACTTCTGTGAGCTCATTGCGCACATTGCACTGCAGTTTCTGTAGAGATAAATGATCATGGACCAATAAGTTAATTTCCCAACCTGCGTAGGGAGTTGTAGTTTCCAACAGGCCAATATTCTACATAGTTTAGCGCAGAAAATTGGATTATTAACTACAATGACCATAATTCATTGCACGGCTACTTTTCCAGTTTATTTTACGCCTGCTATGTAAGAGACAGAAGAATGAGCAATCAGGAGAGGATCCATAGAGAGCAGTTTCTTTGAGGTATTGGTATTTTGTTTTTTACCCTCACTGATTAAAATAACTAATCATCACGCTGTGTAGTGTTAGGGCAAATAACTAAACGTGCACCTCTTGGGGTCCCGAGGCCCGAGTTTGGGGAAACTCTGCTTTATTTACATTGAACTACTAATAGTGATTTAGTCAGACTAGAGCTCTATAGAGGTGGTTTATTCAGACCGGAGCTCTATAGAGGTGGTTTAGTCAGACTAGAGCTCTATAGAGGTGGTGACTTGGAATTAAATAATAGTCATCAAAAATACTAATTTAATCAAATCCAATTTTATTGGCCACATACACGTGTTTAGCAGATGTTATTGCGGGTGTTGAAATGCTTGTGCTTCTAGTTCCGACAGTGCAGCAATATCTAACAAGTAATATCTAGCAATTCCACAACAACTACCTAATACACACAAGTAAAGGAATTGAATTAAGAATATATAAATATGTGGATGAGTAAAGACAGAGCGGCATAGACTAAGCTACAGTAGATAGTATAGAGTACAGTAAATACATATGAGATGAGTAATGACAGAGCGGCATAGACTAAGCTACAGTAGATAGTATAGAGTACAGTAAATACATATGAGATGAGTAAAGACAGAGCGGCATAGACTAAGCTACAGTAGATAGTATAGAGTACAGTAAATACATATGAGATGAGTAATGACAGAGCGGCATAGACTAAGCTACAGTAGATAGTATAGAGTACAGTAAATACATATGGGATGAGTAATGACAGAGCGGCATAGACTAAGCTACAGTAGATAGTATAGAGTACAGTAAATACATATGAGATGAGTAATGACAGAGCAGCATAGACTAAGCTACAGTAGATAGTATAGAGTACAGTAAATACATATGGGATGAGTAATGACAGAGCGGCATAGACTAAGCTACAGTAGATAGTATAGAGTACAGTAAATACATATGAGATGAGTAATGTAAGATATGTATTCAACCCGCATAGTGCATTTAATGTCAACAACAAAAAATGTCAAAACCAAAAATCTGGATAATTTTTTAAAACAAACTTATTTTTTTAACCAAGCCAAGTAGTGCACTATATAGGGAATAGGGCTCTGGTCTAAACTAGTGCACTATATAGGGAATAGGGCTCTGGTCTAAAGTAGTGCACTATATAGGGAATAGGGCTCTGGTCTAAAGTAGTGCACTATATAGGGAATAGGGCTCTGGTCTAAAGTAATGCACTATATAGGGAATAGGGCTCTGGTCTAAACTAGTGCACTATATAGGGAATAGGGCTCTGGTCTAAAGTAGTGCACTATATAGGGAATAGGGCTCTGGTCTAAAGTAGTGCACTATATAGGGAATAGGGCTCTGGTCTAAAGTAGTGCACTATATAGGGAATAGGGCTCTGGTCTAAAGTAGTGCACTATATAGGGAATAGGGCTCTGGTCTAAAGTAGTGCACTATATAGGGAATAGGGCTCTGGTCTAAAGTAGTGCACTATATAGGGAATAGGTTGCCATTAGGGACATGATCTGTCATCGCCTGCTTCCTCTGAGGATTGTTTAATTGGTCTGCAGTATTATTCACTGCACTCTTTGAGGCATGGCTGTTTCCATTGAGGCCCCATTTCATGTGTGAGACTGATAAAACTCACTTCCAAACATGGTAGTTTCTTCACACTCTAGGCTAAATCAAGTAGTCAAGGCAACCATGAGTGACATTCATATTTAAACAGTGATGAGGGGTTTTGACAGACACAGGTAGTCAGTTGCCAGCTAGAGACAGTAATACAGGTTCAGTTCCTCTTGTTTTGGTTCAACAGGAACAGAGAGTGGTAAAGGAAAACACTCTGTCCACAAACTGTGGGAGATTTATGTAGTGATTCTCGTGTGTGTGTGTGTGTGTGTGTGTGTGTGTGTGTGTGTGTGTGTGTGTGTGTGTGTGTGTGTGTGTTGCACTTTTTGCGAGTTTCTCTGTGTATTTTTAGTAACAACACTATGTATCAGAATTAGACTGGTGTCCCTTTTTGTGTTTTTGTGAAATATTAATCTTCGTTGGGCCGCTGGTGTGAATGCTGTTCCTAGTGGGCTCTCTGTCTCTCCAACACACACTATTCAAAAGCCTGCACCCTCTGCTGTGCCGGCGGGATGAACCGTTCCCTATGATGAAGATATGGGCTCAATGACAGGATTTTACCTTTTCAAAATGTGTGAAGGTTTTTAGAGAATGCATTGTCACACCACACTGTCACACACACTGGATGGATAGTCTGTTCCTGGAAACCCATGGCCCCCTGCCAGCACCAGGCCTGGGGTTTTACCCTGCAGCTTTAGCTGGCTGTGTGTGTGTATGTCCGCACAGCCCTGCACAGATGTGAAAGCATTACCACAGAGGCCTAGCAGGCAGAAACTAACTCTCTCTGTACCGTGGCTGTGCTCTTCACAAGGCCTTCTCTATATAGGCCTACTGCTAAATGGATACAGTCAGTTCTGCATTTGCTGCTGTATTAGTTCCAGCTGGGCCTCTGTAAGTAGCGTCAACTGTTTGGGGAAGTTCCCCTGTGTAGAGGCAGGCAGACACACTGTGTTTGTGTGTACCCTCACTAACCTCCTCTCCTGCTGTGCTCCCCTCTCATACAGTATGTCTCTAGAGATCATTTGCCCTATATGGTGAGTTTGGTTTCCTTCAGACGTTGACAAGTGGGATGTTCGCTTGACGGACTGTCGACGTTGACAAGTAGGATGTTAGCTTGACGGACTGTCGACGTTGACAAGTGGGATGTTAGTTTGACGGACTGTCGACGTTGACAAGTGGGATGTTAGCTTGACGGACTGTCGACGTTGACAAGTGGGATGTTCGCTTGATAGATTGTCCATATGTTGTGGCTCTCATCTCGGGGCTTCGTCTCATTTTAAACTGAAAGCAGAAGTACAGAGATGGTTGGTTCGACCTCTTCTCAGAAATACAAGTAGGTGAATGTTGTATTCTCTAGTATTTTGGGCTACTTCTCCAAGGCACAGCCGTCTGTCTGTCTGGCAGCTCTGAGCTGTGTGTGTGTGTGTGTGTGTGTGTGTGTGTGTGTGTGTGTGTGTGTGTACACAGCCTGTTACTGTCTGTAGTACTACAGTAGATATATACACACAGCCAGCCAGCCAGTTCCCACATCCCTACTTATCTGTCAGTGTGCTGGGAGAAAGTCCATTGGATTAGAGTGAGGCCTGTTCTAATCCGTGAGAACTCTCCTCCTCACACCCTGGGTAGTAGGCTCTCCCACATAAGGCCCAAATGGCACCCTATTCCCTACATAGTGTAGTGTACTTATTTTTGATCAGGGCCCTACGGGCTCACTATGTAGGTAATAGTGTGCCATTTGGGATTCAGACTGCATTGCACTGCCAGTCCAGAGTAATCACTCTTAACTTAACCCACCTTCTGCCTCGGCATGTCTCGGAGCGGTACGAATCTTCCCCTGGCAAAGATACAACTCAGTGGATTCAGTCCACCTAAATCATCCCACTCACAACAGTCCTATTCCCTTTCTAGTGCACTATGTTTATGTCCTATTTAGGGTTGCACATTTTGGGGAATATTCAGAGGTGGAAACTTTCTGTGAGAATTAACGGGAATATATGGGAATTAACAGAAATATATGCAAATGAATATTAATACCATTTAAATGTAATGTTTTTTTAATATATATTTACCATATCATATGGAGACAGACACATAAACATTTTACCTTATCATGTGTAGACATAATTCAAATGATTAAATCCTTCCAATAGAAATGTAAAAAACAATTTAGTTATGAATTGATCTTGAATTAAATGAGTTGACTCTTCACATGGGATGATTTCACTGAACAACAGAAAGGGAATATTGAATGATCCCCAATGATCCATCGCATCTCCCAAAAACGTTTTCAACATACATCTGTAAAATGATAGTCTAGAAACTAAAGCTTTAGTTGTCTTCCTCTCAGGCTTCCATGTCTTCTCCCTGGACCTCCTCAATGTCCACCTCTTGAACATCAGACTCTCAGGCTTCCATGTCTTCTCCCTGGACCTCCTCAATGTCCACCTCTTGAACATCAGACTCTCAGGCCTCATCTTCACTGTCACTTTCCAACCTTGTTGAGGATGGCTCGTTGTCAGGCTCAAAAAGCCTCAAATTGGCCCGGGTGGCCACCAATTTTTCAACCCTTGTATTGGTCAGCCTGTTGTGTGTGTTCCCAAACAAGGACCACTTGTGCTCTGAGGTGGATGATGTTGGTGGGATTTGGAGGATGATGAAGGCAACAGGGAAAAGAGCCTCAGATCCACAAAGTCCTTTCCACCAAGTGGCTGATGAGATATGTTGGCACGACTGCCATATTGCATCTCCATCCCAAAGCCCTTGCTTGGAAGTGTACTCCCGTAAGACTGCCAAGAACCGTGCCCTCATCCAGGCCATGGTGGCGAGACACGGTATTGATGACACCATAGGCCTTGTTGATCTCTGCACCAGACAGGATGCTCTTACCAGCATACTTGGGGTCCAACATGTACGCTGCGGGGTGTTTGGGCTTCAGGCAGAAGTCTTCACACTTTTTGATGTATTTCAGAACAGCAGTTTCCTCTGCTTGGAGCAACAGTGAAGTGGGCAGGGCAGTATGGATTTCTTCTCTTATCTCTGCAAGCAGAGACTGAACATCAGACAGGATGGCATTGTCTCCCTCAATGGCTACTGCTATAGGTTTCAGGCTGCTTACCACTCTCTCCCAAAATACATCATCCAGGAGGATCCTCTTGATGGGACTGTCCATATCGGCAGACTGTGATATGGCCATTTCTTGGAGAGACTCCTTCCCCTCCAGGAGACTGTCAAACATGATGACGGCACCACCCCAACGGGTGTTGCTGGACAGCTTCAATGTGGTTATCTTATTCTAATCACTTTGCTTGGTGAGGTAGATTGCTGATGAGCCTTCACATACCTAACCATTTCCTTGGCTCTCTTGTAGAGTGTATCCATTGTTTTCAGTGCCATGATGTTCTTGAAGAGCAGATTCAATGCATAAGCAGCACAGCCAATGGGTGTGATGTTTTCTGTGGTCCAAGGTCATTGATGACTGCCTTCAGCTCATCTGCAATATAGAGTCTGGTGTGTCTGTTGTCCCTTGTGTATGTGCTCTTGTAGAATACTGGTTGAGGGGTGGAGATGATGTAGTTAATTATTCCTTGCCCACGAACATTCAACCACCCATCAGAGATGATTGCAATACAGTCTGCTTTCTCTATGATTTGCTTGACCCTCTGTATCCAGCAAATGAGTAGATAAAGCATGTCTTGTTGGAGGGGTGTATGCTGGGTGAAGAACATTCAGAAATCTCTTCCAATACTCATTGCCTGTGAGCATCAGAGGTAAACCAGTTCCATACGCAGCTCAAGCAAGACATTCATCAGCATTTCTCTGACTACGTTCCTCCATTGAGTCAAAAAAACATCCGATTCCAGGAATACCATGAGCTGTTGCTATCGATAAGGTGTCTGATTACTTCTAGTCGAGGTGAAAATGATGAGAGGGACTTTTGTCAGAGGTTGCTTGTTGTGAGCACTGAGGGAACTTTATGCACTTGGCCATATGATTCTGCATCTTTGTTGCATTCTTCGCATATGATCTGGCACAGTATTTGCAAATGTGCACATATTTTCCGTCTACATTAGCTACAGGGAAATGTCTCCACACGTCAGATAGTGCCCAGTGGAATTTTCCTGTAAAGATTAGAAAAAAAATGAGTAAAAAACAACCAAATACAATTCCATGTACAGATAAATAGTTAAGCAGTTAGATTAAACAACTCCTTTGTCAGATAAATGTTTTAAAATGAAACATGTATGGAAACAGGTGAATTAACACTCCTCAGTTTGCAGGCTCAAGCAAGCTAAAACCCACATGGTAGCAAAAACTAACTAGCAGAAATTGTTAAGTTAGAAATTATTTAAACACACTTTGTTGTAAGCTACTATTTACTAATTAACAAAAAATAATGTATGTCATTTAAAATATATTCACCCCACCCAGTATTGTAATCAAAACTTACCAGAAAGCATGTAGTCCTTGGCTCAGACAGTGTAGTAGTGTGGGCTCAATAGAATCTCATTAGTGTGCAAGATCTTGAGATTCAGCTGTATATGTGATGGATGAATGCACTGTGGTTCCATTAAATTGGGGATAGTTTAACCAAAATATGCCACAAGACCTAGAATTGCCTTATGTGTATCCCACAAAAAAAGGTTCACTGTTATAAGCGACATTTTTTGATACATTTAAGCAAAATTCCCTAACTTCCCGGGCTTAATTTCCCATGGAAAATTTCCAGAAAAATTCCGGAAATTTACCGGAAAGTTTCCAACCTTTTGCAACCCTAGTCCTATTCCCTTTCTAGTGCGTGTTTGGCCAGAGCCTCCGAGACATATCTGAAGCAGAATAGTATTGGGTCATCTCACAGTGGTCTGGGTGGCTCCAGGTTTATGTCCACCAGGACTGGGTATCTTTAGGGTCCAAGTGGTGCTCAGGTTTGGGTGTTACAGATCATGTACTGTACGCTGAGTAGCTGCTTGTAGCCTAAGCTAGCTAGCTACCTTCCTTAGGTGTTGTGCTATTGTTAGAGGATGGGGATGAGTGCTAGTGCTCTTTCAGATACTGGTTCAAAGACACACACACACACACAAACACACACACACACACACACACACGCTCCTGAGCCTGATATGGTCTCCTTCTTATCGGTGTGTCTTTGATCTTTCCAGTGGCGTTGGAAACCTGCTGCCAGAATACTAAGTCACTCACTGCAACTCTGCTTTCATTTGACCGTTACATATCTCTGTGTTCATAACTACAAGTCACCAAGTGATTTGTCATCCGAGTGACTTGTTTAACAGTGACTGCTTTGCTCTTTTCTAGTCTACTATTGTCCCGTGTTGTTTAGTTTGATAAAACTCTGTGACCGGTCTGGTGGGTGAGCTTTGATGGCCTCACCCGTCCTGTTGTTGCCTTTATCTGTCATCTCACTGTCAGTCATATAATGGATATAGTGCTCTGAATTGATTGAACTATATCTCTTGGTTGAACCCATTGCCTTCTGAGAGTGCTTTCTCCCTATGCTGCCACAATAACCTTGACTGGGAGTGGGCGTACTGTACATAGCCATAGAAATTGACTTTCTACAACGAACATTCCTATTCCAGTCAAATATCAATGGTCTGGAGAGGCTTTTACCATTCTACTAATTCTATTTCTAGGATTTGACCATTCTACTAACTCTATTTCTAGGCTTTGACCATTCTACTAATTCTATTTATATGGTCCACACAGCACCACTCACTGCCTGCCCTGCCAGTAATTCTGACCACCACAAATCCTTGGAAATGGTGACCAGCCACTCTGATCCCAGCCTTCCAGCCATTTCCCCATCTGTATTAATATTTGATATGTGGAAATGGAGAAGGAATTTATCAATGCCCTCCAGGCCCAGCCCTGACTCTGACCAGTAATACCACACACCCCTCTGTTCTCATATCCTGGCACACACACACACACACAGACACACACACACACAGACACAGACACAGACACACACACACACACACACACACACACACACACACATTGCACACACACTCACACACTTACACACACACACACGAGCATGCACATTCCACACACACAGACACTAACTGAAAACAACTGGCCCCAGATTACTGCACTGATGCTTGGCTTGGAGATGTCCCTAAGGACTGGGAATAACATTGGATCATTTTCCACAGAGAAAGCAGAGCGAGAGAAATACAAAGCATATTAATTCCATTGTGGATTTGGCTGATCTGCCTCTCCGTACACACACACATACGTACACACTGGAGAGCTTTGGAAGGATTGTTTTCATTGGAGGTTGGTTCAGTATGTACGAGGGGGTGAGTTTAGCTGTTAGTCTGAGCCAGTGGTGAGGCAGGGATCAGGTCCTCTGTTGTATCTGGCTCCCTCTGGGCTGGAGAGGGCTTGTTTTCTGGATGGAGAGCCTGGCCAACTGCTTGTTTATCTCCATGCCCAGACCAGGAGGAGGGAGTAGGAGGAGAGCCAGGGGTTTGGAACACTAACGTTCTATGTGGAGGAGGAGGAAGGAAAGAGGAGGAGGAACTACAGATAGCAAGATGAGAGGGAGGAGAGGAGAGGAGAGCCAGGGGTTTGGAACACTAACGTTCTATGTGGAGGAGGAGGAAGGAAAGAGGAGGAGAAACTACAGATAGCAAGATGAGAGGTTGGAGAGGAGAGCCAGGGGTTTGGAACACTAACGTTCTATGTGGAGGAGGAGGAAGGAAAGAGGAGGAGAAACTACAGATAGCAAGATGTGAAGATGAGAGGGAGGAGAGGAGAGCCAGGGGTTTGCGATTGCAACACACACAAACTTTGTATGTGGAAAATGAACCGGGTCCAGGGGATACGCGTCTGATTGTTTGACTGAGAGAGCACCTGGCTGAGTGTAGGGTCAGGGGTGATGTGGAGGGCATCTGGCTGAGTGCAGGGTCAGGGGTGATGTGGAGGGCATCTGGCTGAGTGCAGGGTCAGGGGTGATGTGGAGGGCATCTGGCTGAGTGTAGGGTCAAGGGTGATGTGGAGGGCATCTGGCTGAGTGTAGGGTCAGGGGTGATGTGGAGGGCATCTGGCTGAGTGTAGGGTCAGGGGTGATGTGGAGGGCATCTGGCTGAGTGCAGGGTCAGGGGTGATGTGGAGGGCATCTGGCTGAGTGTAGGGTCAGGGGTGATGTGGAGGGCATCTGGCTGAGTGTAGGGTCAGGGGTGATGTGGAGGGCATCTGGCTGAGTTAGGGTCAGGGGTGTTGGGGTGATGTGGAGGGCATCTGGCTGAGTGCAGGGTCAGGCGTGTTGGGGTGATGTGGAGGGCATCTGGCTGGGTGCAGGGTCAGGCGTGTTGGGGTGATGTGGAGGGCATCTGGCTGAGTGCAGGGTCAGGCGTGTTGGGGTGATGTGTAGGGGATCTGGCTGAGTGCAGGGTCCGGCGTGTTGGGGTGATGTGGAGGGCATCTGGCTGAGTGCAGGGTCAGGCGTGTTGGGGTGATGTGGAGGGCATCTGGCTGAGTGCAGGGTCAGGGGTGATGTGGAGGGCATCTGGCTGAGTGCAGGGTCAGAGGTGATGTGGAGGGCATCTGGCTGAGTGCAGGGTCAGGGGTGATGTGGAGGGCATCTGGCTGAGTGCAGGGTCAGGGGTGATGTGGAGGGCATCTGGCTGAGTGCAGGGTCAGGGGTGATGTGGAGGGCATCTGGCTGAGTGTAGGGTCAGGGGTGATGTGGAGGGCATCTGGCTGAGTGTAGGGTCAGGGGTGATGTGGAGGGCATCTGGCTGAGTGTAGGGTCAGGGGTGATGTGGAGGGCATCTGGCTGAGTGTAGGGTCAGGGGTGATGTGGAGGGCATCTGGCTGAGTGTAGGGTCAGGGGTGATGTGGAGGGCATCTGGCTGAGTGCAGGGTCAGGCGTGTTGGGGTGATGTGGAGGGCATCTGGCTGAGTGCAGGGTCAGGCGTGTTGGGGTGATGTGGAGGGCATCTGGCTGAGTGCAGGGTCAGGGGTGTTGGGGTGATGTGGAGGGCATCTGGCTGAGTGCAGGGTCAGGTGTGTTGGGGTGATGTGGAGGGCATCTGGCTGAGTGCAGGGTCAGGGGTGATGTGGAGGGCATCTGGCTGAGTGCAGGGTCAGAGGTGATGTGGAGGGCATCTGGCTGAGTGCAGGGTCAGGGGTGATGTGGAGGGCATCTGGCTGAGTGCAGGGTCAGGGGTGATGTGGAGGGCATCTGGCTGAGTGCAGGGTCAGGGGTGATGTGGAGGGCATCTGGCTGAGTGTAGGGTCAGGGGTGATGTGGAGGGCATCTGGCTGAGTGTAGGGTCAGGGGTGATGTGGAGGGCATCTGGCTGAGTGTAGGGTCAGGGGTGATGTGGAGGGCATCTGGCTGAGTGTAGGGTCAGGGGTGATGTGGAGGGCATCTGGCTGAGTGTAGGGTCAGGGGTGATGTGGAGGGCATCTGGCTGAGTTAGGGTCAGGCGTGTTGGGGTGATGTGGAGGGCATCTGGCTGAGTGCAGGGTCAGGCGTGTTGGGGTGATGTGGAGGGCATCTGGCTGAGTGCAGGGTCAGGCGTGTTGGGGTGATGTGGAGGGCATCTGGCTGAGTGCAGGGTCAGGCGTGTTGGGGTGATGTGGAGGGCATCTGGCTGAGTGCAGGGTCAGGCATGTTGGGGTGATGTGGAGGGCATCTGGCTGAGTGCAGGGTCAGGCGTGTTGGGGTGATGTGGAGGGCATCTGGCCGAGTGCAGGGTCAGGCGTGTTGGGGTGATGTGGAGGGCATCTGAAGGTGTAACAGGCCGGCTGAAGCCTGACCTGCCTGGCTGTTGGTGTGTATTTCACAGATGAAAGAGCTTCCACGCTGAGCTCCACGTGCCACAGAGAACCACGGGATTTAGCCTGCTCCAGATCTGTTTGGGCTGCAGTGCCTATAGCCATTAGCCAATGACCACATGAGTTGGCAAGACAGCACAAAACAGATCTGGGACCAGGGTAGTAGGATTTTGTCTTGGAATCATGTACAGCACCACCTTTTGGCTCCATGTTTCCTTTCCTTGTTGAAGGATGGAATCTGTCTGACTTGCTGCTCTGTGTGCTGTGGTCTGGTTCTCTACTGTGGTCTTATGTTGTTAAACTTAGCCCTTGTGGTCACTGGTCAAACCTGAAGTAGGACACCTTGTGACTTGGAGATCAGGGATGAACTGGTTTGCTACCACTAAGTCTCTCTCTCTCTCTCTTTGAATTTAACACGTGGCTCGGCCGATGACACACTCCTATAGCTAACCATTCTACGTGTGTTAGTGATGTCATTAAAGAGTTAATGCATTCTGAGCTATTTTGCACATGTGCTTAATCTAGTCCATAGTCAGGTCACATGTCATGGTTTGTAATGCACAAACAAACACCTGTGTTGTATTCTAAGCAGCAGTGTGCTAAATGTGTCTTTTGTGGTTAGCCACCGTGGTGGAAGAAGACGAGGCAGACAGTACAGAGGTGGCAGAGACGAACATGACAAGCCTTGCCAACCCCCCTCTTCAGTTCTCACACTGGAGACGAACATGACAAGCCTTGCCAACCCCCCTCTTCAGTTCTCACACTTTGACTGGATGGCACATTTCTTGCAGTTTTTTTTTTTGACATATTTTTGTTCCATGTTTTATTTGGAATTCGGCAAAATTGGCACAATTATTTTCTTTTTTTTCCTTCCCAATTTCATGGCATCCAATTGGTAGTTACAGTCTTGTCTCATCGCTGCAACTCCCGTACAGACTCGGGAGAGGCGAAGGTCGAGAGCCTTCGCACAACGCACATCCAACTCGGAAGCCAGCCGCACCAATGTGTCGGAGGAAACACAGTACACCTGGTGACCTGGTCAGCGTGCACGGCGTCCGGCCCGCCACAGGAGTCGCGATGAGACAAGGATATCCCTGCCGGCCAAACCCTCCCTAACCCGGACGACGCTGGGTCAATTGTGCGTCGCCCCATGGACCTCCCGGTCGCGGCACTGCTTCTTGACACAACGCACATCCTGGTCAGCGTGCTGGCGACCTGGTCGAGTCTGGGTTGAACCCAGAATCTCTGGTGGTACAGCCAGCACAGCGATGCAGTGCCTTAGAATACTGTGCCACCCGGGAGGCTGCACAGAAGACTTTTAAAGGGAAATGTCCATCTCCAGCACCATCAACATATATGAAAATGAGTGATTCACCGATATGACATTTTCGGGCCGATACCGATTTCCAAAATGTTCTTGCTCAGAAAAACGATACGGATAACCGATATTTACAATTTTAGCGCCTTTTAGGCATTCTAGTACAGTTAAATAGTTAACACACACACATGGACACAGCGGTCTAAGGCACTGCATCTCAGTGCAAGACGCATCACTACAGTCCCTGGTTCAAATCCAGGCTGTATCACATCCGGCCGTGATTGGGAGTCCCATAGGGCGGCGCACAATTGGCCCAGTGTCGTCCAGGTTTGGCCGGTGTAGACCGTCATTGTAAATAAGTATTTGTTCTTAACTGACTTGTCTACTTAAATAAAGGTTACACACACACACACACACACACACACACACACACACACACACACACACACACACACACACACACACACTGACCAAAAAGTTATTTTGCTGGCATTTATGTATGTCCCCGTTACTAGTAAAACATAATCAAACCCTAATTCTGTCACTGACTTGCTGTGCTG
Source organism: Oncorhynchus mykiss (assembly GCF_013265735.2). NCBI lineage: Eukaryota > Metazoa > Chordata > Actinopteri > Salmoniformes > Salmonidae > Oncorhynchus > Oncorhynchus mykiss. The sequence continues at coordinate 73,054,430 of NC_048579.1, read as the reverse complement.
TTTCTTTGTTCATTTGTTCAGTCTCAACCAGGATTTCTATGGAACGTCTTTTGGGTCTTTGGTGTCAGAAAATATACTATTTGACGTGTCAAATAGACTCGTTGACCAATCAGGACCTGAGTATTGACTGCACGTCACATAATCATTTAACAAGTTCATACATTTTTTACGTAGTTATTACACATCGATTACACTCGTATTTCATGTCACAACGATTCATCGATACATATGCTATGACGCTGGTAAAGTCGTCTCGCGCACCTACAGTGCTGGTCATTAAAAAGAAAAGCTAGCTCATTGATGCAAGCAATGTTCTAAACCAAAAACATAGCAAAACGACAATCTGTTTCAGTAGCTTTATTTAGCTAGTTAACTGTATAGCTAGGTGTCATCTAAAATAACCCTCATTTATAAGACAGTTCTTATTTGATTAATGGTTGTCGGGCCCATCTGTGAAGCTAGCCACAATAAGGATTAGCCACAATAGTGGACTTTGTGGTTAGCCTTCAAAATAAAAGTATGGCATAATTATACTATATGTATTCATTTGCATCACTGTCAATTACATACTTTTATTTTGAAGGAAAACCGCAACTTCCACTATTGTGCCTAATCCTTACTGTGGCTAGCTTCACAACACAACCCGGTCAGGTCGAGCGTCACTAGCCAGATGAAGCTAGCTGGCTGCTTATAACGTTAGTTTTGGGCAATAGGCTTAAGTAGCTGGCTAGCTATTTATTTTCATGAACTGAAGTTCAATTTCAATAGGCGAACAACAGCAAGTGGCAACCGAGCTAATACTGGATTCCTAAATCATTGCTAAGAACAATGAAAATGTCTGCAGTTTCTTTTGGTAATTGTTTTCAGACAGGTTGTATTGGTGCTAGCTAGATACCAAATAGCTAGATACCAAGCTAAAGCTAGCTACCCCAGAAGTTGCGGTCAAACAAATGATGCTTTATTACCAACTTGGAATTGTAAACACATTGTTTGTGGCCGGTGTTCGCTTGTTTGCAGACTTTTTGTACAGCTTTGACAGTGCTACTGTATCTTCTTTGACACACAAAGACCCAAACGGCGTTCCATAGTATGTATGTCGTGAAGCTAGTAGCAGTGACGCTTTCACTGTGTAACTAAGGGAAGGGCAACATCTGAAAATGGCGCACTTTGTAGTGTGTACCGGTGCTCAACCAGTCGGCGAAAGCCAACATCACAATCGACAGAGAACGGTTGATTGTCAAGGGCAATGAATTCCTTTATCTTGGCTATAATGGATTTTGCCTTTGCGTTGTCTCGCTGAAATTTTGTTACTCTTGATCCACACAGCAGACATTAGGAATGCTGTGTTGCACGTGTAGCACAACTTTACGTGGCGTCATTACGTTAAATAGGTATGTACCTCATCTACCTACGTTATATAGGTATGTACCTCATCTACCTACGTTATATAGGTATGTACCTCATCTACCTACGTTATATAGGTATGTACCTCATCTACCTACGTTATATAGGTATGTCAGGTTTGACATCGCCGTTAAACTAGACATCGGCCGATACCGATATGTTCACCGATATATCGTGCATCCCTAGTGAAAATGATATATTTCTATGTTTTGTAGTAATACAGACAGAGGAAGATAAGTATTTCCAATTACATCACCGGGTGATTTTCTATTTTTTTAACCAATTATGAGGAGGCATTTGCATCTTCCTCCTTTTACTACAGAACATAGAAACGTGCCATTTTCAGATTGATGTTGGGGTGGTGCTGGACATGGTAAATATGAAGCAGATCAGTTTTGAAATGTCCCTTTTTAAAAATATTGATAGTATGCAGGTGGAACCTTTATTTCCAACTCCGTCTTTCCAAAGCTAATGTGTATATGGCCCTGGGACCCCTGATGGCCCTGGGACCCCTGATCCTCGTTAGAGCTGCTTAATGTCTAATGGTCTCATCTGGGCTGAGTGTGTTCTCAGACCCACCTTCCCTGCTGTGTTTCCATACACAGAACCTGATCCCTCTGAAACCGGGTAATGACTTGGCTTAATGAGTTGCATCTGTGCTTTGGTGACACTGAGGGTCCTCCTGCTGGTGGATTTAGGTGGCTTGACCTGACATGGGCTTTATGGCTGCACAGGTGAAAGACGCACACAGACAGATACGGACACAAATACACTTGGTTTCTTCTTCTGTAGGGTAGCCTGTGATGCTGGCAGATTGTCTAGAGACCCAGGCTAGTAATGCCTGTCTCTGCCAGCTAAAAGGACTAAATCACTGCTAATGCCAAAACTAAAATCCCCGGAAATACAATTGCTTTAGTGCTTTCACCAGGCATTGTTCTAATCCATCCTCATGTAATGCCCCAGGTGCAGATTTCAGAGCAACCCCATCCTTACCCCCATCAGCGGATTAAAACCATCATATCCTCAACGGAAGTAGACTGTTTTGTTTTTTCTGGGCTGGAAAATAAGGCCATAATGAAACAAATAGATGTCTGACCTTTTTTTGTGAAACTGAACGCTGAACCCTGTCTGCTTTTGATATAATCCATCTGACCAGGAAGGAATGAGGATGATTAATGACTAGGTTTGTGGACCGATAGGGCCTCCTCCCACCCTATCTCTCTCTCTCTATCTCTGCCTGCCTGTGTATGTGGAAAAGAAAAGAGATGACGCAATGTTGTGCCAAGCCGATCTGGCCAGGGGGAGGTGACTGTGGGTGACTCACCTCTATAGGCCAGGGCCACACAGGGTGACTCTCCACTGGCCTTCTAACACCCCCCCCCCCACCCAGTCTGATTTAACACAAAGCTCATTACAGACCATTTATAGGGAGACTTCTGGTTTTACTATGCCATGATGAACTCTGACCTTAAAAGGGATACTTTGGGGTCCACCCAGAGTCAGATGAACTCGTGGATACCATTTTTATGTGTTTGCATGCGGTTTGAGGGAAATTGCTAACTTGCGTTAGCGCAATTGCTAACTCGCGGGCTAGCAGATACCCATAGACTTTCAGTCATTGCACTAACACTTGTTAGCATTGGCTCGAGAAACTACTTCTAACTTCCTTCATACTTGACACAGACCTTAAAATGGTATCAACTAGTTAATCTGATTCTGGGGAAGTTGTTAAAGGGCCTCATTGCTGAAAACCCCAAGTGTCCGTTTAGCAGGACCAAGCCTCTCGGCCACAAAGATAGTTCTAAACCACAAACATGGAATCTCCGTAAAACAAGTTAAACCCCTCAAACTCACTCTTTTTAAATGTACAGCAATGTTTATTCGTGTTTCCCTGACCGCAATGGCCGGTGCATATATGGTTTATGGTGCAGGCCAGCACTGGTATTCCCATTAAGTTAGAGGGACCCAGGCTGTTAAAATAGGACAACTGAGAAGTGTGTAGGTTCCCTAGCTAGTCTGTTTGTTTTTGTTTTCTCAGTTCTTCCTGTGTGGTTCATGGCTTGACTAGGCAGGGTTACTGTGAAACCCTGTCTTTGTGACAACTGCTGATGTAAAAAAAGGACTTTATGAACACTTGATTGATTGAGCGATTTGGTTTATTGATTGATTGGGTTCTGTCCTATACTTTAGGCTGGGTTATTGTAAAGCATTGTGTGTCAAGACAACTGGAAATGGAATGTGAAATCTATTGTTTGCTAGATGTTTCTCCTGCTCTCTCCGACAGGATCGTAAGCTGTCTAAGACGGAGCGTCAGAGGTTCAAGGAGGAGGCTGAGATGCTGAAGGGTCTGCAGCACCATAACATTGTACGCTTCTACGACTCCTGGGAGTCTCCCTCCAAAGGAAAGAACTCCAAGTGCATCGTGCTGGTCACAGAGCTAATGACATCAGGCACCCTCAAAACGTGAGTAGTACTGACAAGCTTGTACGCTTTTATATACACACACACACACACACACACACACACACACACACACACACTAAACATTTTGGTGAACATCCACCTCTCCAGTCGTCAACCTCTGCCGTCTCATCCCCCCTACTGTTGTTCTCTGCCACCAACGGAGATATGAAAATGTCAAAGGAAATGTCTTAATGTTATTTGTCCTTCTACTAAACCTTTTCCTTGTTCCATAACCTTCATATTATGCGTAGGCACATCTGCTAGTCAAAATAGGGCTTTGTGAGTGTTCCATAATAAGCACTTCACAGCTGTGTGTGAGCCCTGAGAGCAGAGTGGTACCTCTTAACAGGATGCTGTTGTCTCACCATGCCCAGGACGCATGTCCATCTCCCTACCTCCCTGCTGCTAGCTAGTCTACACTTGGTCTGGCACACTAGAGCCACACACAGGCACACACACATGACAAAACCCCTGACAATGTAGAGCGAACAGAAGCAGACAGGACAGGGGGTACCAGGCCAGTCAGGGTTGGGTCTGGCCCAGTGGTGTTTGTGGTAACAATAAAACCTGAATGTAGAGCAGACAGCTACAGTAGAAATGGGCAACGGACTGCGTGCCGCCCACCACCCCACCTTCCATGGGACTGATGCATTGTGGGAGAGCTGGGAGAGTTGCCCACCTGCCAGCTGCTGCTGCTGCAGATTCCTCACATTCTTGATAGAGAGGCGGAGGGAGCGAGCGAGACTGAGGTAAAGTTAGAGAGACAGGCAGACAGACAAAGTGAGGGGGAGGGGAGAGAGCGAGACAGACAGTGAGGATGGAGAGAGACAGAACGAGAGAGAGGATGGAGAGAGACAGAGAGACAGACAGTGAGGATGGAGAGAGACAGAGAGAGAGACAGACAGTGAGGATGGAGAGAGACAGAGACAGACAGTGAGGATGGAGAGAGACAGACAGTGAGGATGGAGAGAGACAGACAGTGAGGATGGAGAGAGACAGAGAACGAGAGACAGGATGGAGAGAGACAGAGAGAGAGACAGACAGTGAGGATGGAGAGAGACAGAGACAGAGACAGACAGTGAGGATGGAGAGAGACAGAGAACGAGAGAGAGCGACAGACAAAGACTAAACAAGAGGGTGTCAGTGTGGCTGCCTGTCCAATCTGCTGTGGTGTGGTACCAGTACTGACCATGTGGTGCTAGTCTGTCTGGGCCCACAACAGGACAGACAGTGCAGCTCAGGACTCTGGACCAGACCAGCAGCTCCCTCCTGTGGAAGAGTCAGTGTGCTGTGTCCCAAACGACTGTACCTTCACTATGGGGACGGTAACACTGTCATGGCCTAGATTATCCACTTCCTGTAACACTGTCATGGCCTAGATTATCTACTTCCTGTAACACTGTCATGGCCTAGATTATCCACTTCCTGTAACACTGTCACGGCCTAGATTATTCACTTCCTGTAACACTGTCATGGCCTACATTATCCACTGCTTGTGATATTGTCATGGCCTAGATTATCCACTTCCTGTAACACTGTGTCTGTTATGGAAGTAAGACTTGTATATGGCTATGAATTAAATGTGTGGAAAAACAGAAACTATCTTTAAAGCTGATGGAAGAAAAATATGAACTGATGGAAGGAAAAGTCCCATTTGAGGATTGTGTGGATGTTCTTCTCCATGTGGTACAGTATATTCTTTCATACAGCCCTCTCTCCTAGCAGCCGTACAGGCCTGGGCCAAGATCAGGGAGACACAAACAACTAAGTCCCCTGCCTGGGCCTACCTGGCTGTTAGTCACACTAGGTCATACTATAGTCCCAGGAGCTGTGCCATACTCCTCAGGAGGGCCAGAGAGCCTGGCACATGGCTGGGTGGGGTAGCAGGGCGGCAGGCTGGTGGTCTGGTCCACGTGGTTATCATCAACACCCACACAGCCATGAGGGGGAGGGGGAGGGGGGGGGGGGGGGTTCAACATGGGAGCCTGAGCCCAGTGCAGAAAGACAAGACACTGAGGTCTGGCACTGTAACACTCAGGGTACTGATCCAGATACACACATGTAGTCTAAACACAGGTGCACGTATACACACCAGGGATTTGTCTGCCATTTAAATCCTTGGGCGGGCCGCCTAAGTGTTTGTTCGGGCCTGCTAAGTCCAAACAGGGTTTTTAGAAATACATTTCTGGATGGACGTTTTCAGTGTAAACTTAAACAACTAAAACCAGATATATTATAAAGCATGTAGAAAATATTATGTATGTGTAATATCTATATAAACGCAAAAATACATTTTTCAGTACCCTGTCTTTCAAAGATAATTTGTTCAAATCCTAATAACTCCACATTGTAAGGGGTTAAAAAACTGTTTCCCATGCTTGTTCAATGAGCCATAAACAATTAATGAACATGCATCTGACGAACGGTCGCTAAGACACTAACAGCTTACAGACGGTAGGCAATTAAGGTCACAGTTATGAAATCTTAGGACACTAAAGAGGCCTTTCTACTGACTCTGAAAAACACCAAAAGAAAGACGCCCAGGGTCCCTCCTGTGAACATTCCTTAGGCATGCTGCAAGGAGGCATGAGAACTGCAGATGTGGCCAGGGCAATACATTGCAATGTCCGTACTGTGAGGCACCTAAGACCGCGCTACAGGGAGACAGAACGGACAGCTGATCATCCTCGCAGTGGCACACCACGTGTAACAACACCTGCACAGGATCAGTACATCCGAACATCACACCTGCGGGAAAGGTACAGGATGGCAACACCAGGAACGCACAATCCCTCCATCAGTGCTCAGACTGTCCAAAATAGGCTGAGAGAGGCTGGCCTGAGGGCTTGTAGGTCTGTTGTAAGGCAGGTTCTCACCAGACATCACCTGCAACAACATCGCCTATGGGCACAAACCCACCGTCGCTGGACCAGACAGGACTGGCAAAAAGTGCACTTCACTGACGAGTCGCGGTTTTGTCTCACCAGGGGTGATGGTCGGACTTGTGTTTATCGTCGAAGGAATGAGCGTTACACCAAGGCCTGTACTCTGGAGCGGGATCGATTTGGAGGTGGAGGGTCCGTCATGGTCTGGGGTGGTGTGTCACAGCATCATCGGACTGAGCTTGTTGTCATTGCAGGCAATCTCAACGCTGTGCGTTACAGGGAAGACATCCTCCTCCCTCATGTGGTACCCTTCCTGCAGGCTCATTCTGACATGACCCTCCAGCATGACAATGCCACCAGCCATACTGCTCGTTCTGTTTGTGATTTTCTGCAAGACAGGAATGTCAGTGTTCTGCCATGGCCAGCGAAGAGCCCGGATCTCAATCCCATTGAGCACATCTGGGACCTGTTGGATCGGAGGGTGAGGGCTAGAGCCATTACCCCCAGAAATGTCCGGGAAGGTCAGACAATCTGGAAAACTTCAAGAACTTTGAAAGTTTCTTCAAGTGCAGTCGCAAAAACCATCAAGCGCTATGATGAAACTGGCTCTCATGAGGACCGCCACAGGACAGGAAGACCCAGAGTTACCTCTGCTACCAACCTCAGAAATTGCAGCCCAAATAATTGCTTCACAGGAAGCAGGAGACTGCGTAAATCAGGCCTTCATGGTCGAATTGCTGCAAAGAAATCACTACTAAAAATCCTTTGGTTTGAGTCCAAATTTGAGATGTTTGGTTCCAACCGCTGTGTCTTTGTGGTTGAGAGAATGAAAAGGGTGGCTACTTTGAAGAATCTCAAATATACAATATATTTTGATTTGTGTAATACTGTTTTGGTTACTACATGATTCCATATATTTTATTTCATAGTTTTGATGTCTTTCTTATTCTACAATGTAGAAAATAGTAAAAAATAAAGAGAAAAAAAACCCTTGAATGAGTAGGTGTGTCCAAACTTTTGACTGGTCCTGTACATGAGACCAGTGATCACTCCTCATCAGTGACGGCTACTTTAATAATCATTAATCACCTGTAACACCTGATAGACATGTTACACCTCATCTCACCACTGCTTGTTTTATTGTAAAAGCTCATTTGTTCTCAACGCTTTACCTCACATTTATAATGATAACTGTTACTGGCTAAATGAATATTTAAAATGTGTTGTAGGTACTGTACATGAAGAGGTTCAAGGTGCTGAAGATGATGTTTCGTCAGCTACATCAGAACAACACTGGTTAGAAATGTCCCACAGTCTCATCACGGTTTGTTCTTATTGTGTTCTAGGTATCTGAAGCGGTTCAAGGTGATGAAGATCAAGGTTCTACGTAGCTGGTGTCGTCAGATCCTAAAGGGGCTCCACTTCCTCCACACCCGGGCCCCTCCCATCATTCACAGGGACCTGAAGTGTGACAACATCTTCATCACCGGCCCCACTGGCTCCGTCAAGATAGGAGACCTGGGATTGGCTACGCTCAAACGGGCGTCCTTCGCCAAGAGTGTCATAGGTACGTCCACATAGGCTGATTTACTGACATTTTAACCTTTTGACCCTTGACCTTTCACCTTCCACCCCAACACCTGTGTCAAAGCCAGATCCATTCCCTCGTCCTTTCCGACCTCCCCACAGATGGTTGAATTTAAAATATATTAGGATTTAAATGGACACCTTCTGGAATGGAATGTGAGGGTTTCGGGTGACGGGGTTGGAAGGACTGGATAAAAGTAAAATATATTTAAAATTCATTCCTGACTTCTTTTTTAAGTGTTTAAGATTCCAACCACTGTTTGTCGTAAGCCGACCACAGGTTTTCAGCGCCTGGCTCTCCCTGACCGTAGTACTCCGTGGGCCTCCAGTTTCCTCCAGGGCTGGTTGTGTTTGACTGGTCTGGCGGTGAAACTGGGGAGCCACCCCGGCTCTGCTGTGCCATCCAGTTCCCTGTTTTAACAAGGGGAAAACACCGTTTTGGTCTCTGTTCCCCCATCTGAAAACAATCAGTTACGCCAGAAAAAGCTAATTGAAATTCATATTAGGCAGGTGAAAGCACTCTAACTTTCCATAAACTGCAGTGTGTTGGAGCTTGTAAATTGCCCTAATGACAGCAGGTCTTTAGCCACATCGTGAAATCCCACAAATGTTGATAAATAAATGTGTAGTTTTCCCCTCTTGTGGGTAAAAACCATATTTTCTCTTTGGGTTTGGGTGGAGACCTGTGGTTTGTTTACTTTAAGCCTGATTTAAAATCTAAGATGCACATGCTGCCAATGATAATGAATGTTCCTGAAATGGCCCCCTATTCACTATGTAGTGCACTACTTTTGAACAGTGCCCGTAGTACTCCGTGGGCCTCCAGTTTCCTCCAGGGCTGGTTGTGTTTGACTGGTCTCGGGGTGAAACTGGTAAGGGCTCTTGTCAAAAGTAACGCACTATATAGGGAATAGGGGACCATTTCAGATGCAGTAACATCTCTCTCTCTCTCTCTGAAATGTTTTCCTCGTGGGTTTCGTGTTCTCCCCCTCAGCGTTTTAAGATCACCCGATACGGCCATCTCTCTCTGCTCATCTAGCTTTTTCCCCTTAATCAACCTGTTTTCTTTTTGGTCTATCTATGCTCTTTGAGTATTTAAAACATGCAGGCTCTCCCTCATTCTGCAGTACTGGGTAATCATATCATATGTACTGCAGTCACAGTAAGTGGTTCTGGTAAGTGAAAATAAACATTAAATAAACATTTCCCAAAAAAATCTAAATAATAGTTTTTCTGTGTAAAGACCTTTGCTTCTTACCAGTGTCACCAGGTGCACGGAACAGAGCTGTTTAGTTCAGTCTGTAGCTATGGGATGGGCTTTATCTCAGGGCCTAACCAACCTACTCTAACCTTTTGCTTCCAACAGGTCAACTAACAGGTAAGTGACACTAAGACATGTATCGTGTTTCTCTGTGAAAGGTGAGGTTTTGACACAAGTTAGTTCCATAGCTACGTTGATAACCGTACCAGTAGGACAAATGTAGTAATAAAGGCCCTCGATTGGCTATTTCAGACTCAGCTGTTACAAAGCTATCCAATCAGGCGTTTGTGTCTGAATGGGGAGGGGATTGAACTTACATTTACCTGTCTGTCTGGCTAACAACCTGTCGTCCTCTCAACCCCTCTCCTGTTTGAGTCTTCTCTAACCAGACTGCTCCCAATTGCTTGATTACAAAGTATCAGCACAAGGGCCAATCAGCATGTTCTGTGCACCTGTCTCCCCCTTCTCTCTCTTAGCCCCAATAAAAGGCCTTACAGAGAAAAACTTGTGCTTGTTTCAATTCTGACTAAACTGAAGCTTCCCCCTTCTCTTTTATTTATTTTGCTCCCACCATTCCCCCTCTCCGCTCTCTCTTCTGTCTCTCTCCTCGCAGGTGGTACGTCGGCGGCCTGTCCCGTGGCTTTGTCCTTTCCTCCTCTCCCCTCTGGCCCTCTTGGGTGAGTTGGGCCGGAGGAGACACAGCAGTGTGAGGCACAGAGAGTTCTGAACCCGTTCCGTTTTGATCCGTTTCAAGGTACCCCAGAGTTCATGGCCCCTGAGATGTATGAGGAGAAGTACGACGAGTCAGTGGATGTGTATGCCTTTGGGATGTGCATGCTGGAGATGGCCACCTCAGAGTACCCCTACTCCGAGTGCCAGAACGCTGCACAGATCTACCGCCGAGTCACCAGCGTAAGTGTCCTCCATCTTAAAATTCCTTGGTCCAGCCCCTCCCCCCTCCATCCTCTCCCCCCTCCATCCTCTCCCCTTCTGGATGTCATTGCCAATTACACTCTCTTCTAGCTGCCCTTCCTCTCCTCTTCTCCACCCTCTCTCTAGTTTTTTTTCTTGTTCTGTGTCTCTCTGTGTCTCTCATTCCTCTGGGTTGCAGTCAGTCTCACATACACTAGGCCTGTATGTGTCTGTGTGGTTTGTTCTTTATGGTCTCAGTCGATCATAAAGCTCATGTTTGATCACTGGGGAGGAGGACTCCACGTCCTCATCCACCTCCCCTCCCCCCGGGGGCAGGGAGTTTAACACACACACACACACACACACACACACCCTCCTTGCTTTGTGCCGCCAGGTATTCTCCATTCCCCTATAGTCACCCAGCCAACCCCAGCAAGCAGCATATAATTTACGGTGTTGAGATTGGGGAACCATTCTGCCTCCGCAGTTTCGACATAACTTCCACCATTCAGATGTCTGCCATAGGCTGTTGAACTGGGACTCTGACACTGGGAGGAGCGTCTAGCTTTGATATGGTCAAGTTTTTACAAGGATTCAACAGTCCAACTCTGAATGGGACTAATAACGAATAATGACGTTGTAGATGTTATCTGACTTTTACTGTTGCTAGTCTGGTTGCCAGGGAACGACCGCTTCACTCCACTACAGAATCCAGGCCTGTATTCACATACAGCACATCACATTGTATTGGTTGTAACTGAGATGTTTACAATAGTTCCCCTAATGTGCTGGTCTCGCCAGTTTGCTGATTTGGTAAACATATAGATCCGGAGACCTAGCTGACCCAATTGTAGTACTATCACCAAGCACTGAGAATGAGGAAGGCCTTCCTGAGTGCAGAGAGGACATTTGAGTCTTGTTATTCCTCATCATCAGTGGCTGTGTGACGAGGCATGGCCTTTCTGTGCTAACCTGTTCCCAGATCTGTTGGTGCTGACTCGCCAACTGACTGCACAAACAGATCTGGGACCAGGCTAGTCCTGTGCTTACTGCCTCTCCTCTGTATAATCTCCCTAGGTTCCCTCTGCCTGCGCCACCCCACATCTCTTTATCTCATCTGTTATTAACTGATGACCTTTCATTTTCTATTTTCTCTTTCCTCAAATTGGGTTGTTTCCTCTCCGGCCTGGTAAAATAGAAGCAGTCATGAGCTTCTGTCTGGTTTAGATGGAGCCGTGGCCACGGTCACAAGATGCTACTGCTATAGATGGAAAAAGAGGAAGGCTTTCTGACTGTCCCAAACTACACCCTATGTCCTATGTACAGTAGTGCACTACTTTTGACCAGGGCCCATGGCACCCTAGGGGACAAACCCAGAGGCTCAGTGAGGGATTCTGTGAAGGTCACCAGTAGGGGGAGATGGTGGGTCTACTGTGCTGTGGTGTGTTCTTATTTTAAGAGAAGTAGAGGGCAAACCTGTCTGCATTCCATGCTTCCTCAGCTGCTTCTGTAGATCACAGACGGTTCTGTGATTTGTCCAGACAGCGTTTACTGACCTCAAGTGTGGGAATTCCTCAGTCAACCAGTAAAGCCAGTATAGGCAGGCTAACCCCCACACTGGTGAAATCATTCTGCAGGAAGAGCAATCCTGAAACACTCCAAATACCATAGAGGTTTTGCTCTACGTTCTGTTCCGAATCACTTTTCTTCAATTACCTAAAGCCAAAAACTCAGTCCTCCAGTTGTCCTCAGTGTCAGCAAGGCTCTCTCTCTGTCATGTCTTCAACACACAGACAGGCCCCATCTCCCACTGTCACTCACTGACTTCCCCTCCTCTCTGACTCCTCTGTACCGGCTCCCCCGCCTCTGTACCCCCGCCCCTCCTCTGTACCCCCGCCCCCGCCTCCGTACCGACTCCCCCCTCCTCCTCTGTACCGACTCCCCCCTCCTCCTCTGTACCGACTCCCCCTCCTCCTCTGTACCGACTCCCCCTCCTACTCTGTACCGACTCCCCCTCCTCCTCTGTACCGACTCCCCCTCCTCCTCTGTACCGACTCCCCCTCCTCCTCTGTACCGACTCCCCCCTCCTCCTCTGTACCGACTCCCCCCTCCTCCTCTGTACCGACTCCCCCCTCCTCCTCTGTACCGACTCCCCCCTCCTCCTCTGTACCGACTCCCCCCTCCTCCTCTGTACCGACTCCCCCCTCTGTACCGACTCCCCCCTCCTCTGTACCGACTCCCCCCTCCTCTGTACCGGCTCCCCCCCTCCTCTGTACCGGCTCCCCCCCTCCTCTGTACCGGCTCCCCCCCTCCTCTGTACCCCCCCCCCCCCCCCCCCCCCCCCCCCCTCACAGGATATCCTGTCCATCCTAAGGGGCCACAGAATCCCAGGGAGAGAGGAAGGACACAGCCCTCATGTTAGCTGTGAAGGGCTTCCATAATGGCCTGTTGGAAAGGGGACTGTGGAGAGTTGTAGACAGCAGCTGAAGGATGCCACCCTGCTTGGTATTCTAGTGGACAGGGGCTGGCAGGAAGACATTCTCTGAGGGGAGACTGGACTATGTGTTGGGGGCTGCCCTCCCCTTTACACCAGTTCATCCGTTAAGCTTTGATCCCTCCTTATAGTCCTGGAGGTGTTTTAATCACACGACACAACTCTGCAACCAGAAACACTTGTAGGGATGGCCGGGTGGATGGCCGGGTGGATGGCCGGGTGGATGGGAAATGTAATCAATGTCTTTTTGTGTTACTGCCATGAGATGATCTCATCATGCAGACAGATGTGACAGTCTTTTTTTTTTCTTCTCTTTGACTGATCTCGTCATTGTGATATGTGTTTACATAACCCTGCTGGTCAAAACCAAGCTCCCATGTACTCAGAATTACTCCATGTAATCAGTGTAAGTCTATAGTAAGGTTTTTAGGAAATCCCAATGATGTTTAAGTACAGGACAGACAGACGGCTAGTCAGTGATGAACCGTGCTTATTGACCGTCATGGCTGATTGCGGTGGTGGGTGACCTCAGCTTTAAGGGTCACCACACAGGGTTGTCTGGGAGACGTAAATCCTGTGTTATGATAATGACAGAGCAGCTTCCCTGGACCCCCCCCCCAGTCACTGTGACTCTGCATGCCATTCCCCTGTGGGATCAGAGTAGGGATTTGTCATGGGAATACAGGACTATTAATACTTGAACCGTCTATCAGATTGGTATGGATTTTAGCTGCTTGGAACTAACGTGTAACCTATGGCATTTCCTTGGATGTGGTAAAGAGGAATCAATGTGAGCTGAAGTAACCAAGAGAGGTCAATGGACCAATTGGGAATCAATCCCGTTACTCCAACTCAGTGATCCATCACATTACTTCTTGGAGGTATTTTGCTTTGGGAAAGTTGTGTGGATACATCATGTCAGGTTAGAAATTGGCTTCATGTGAAGTACTGAAGTTAAAAATGAAGTCCTTTGACTCTTAGACAGACTGTGTCAGTGACTATAGAGCTGCAACCCAAGACTTACACACACACACACACACAATCCAGACCGTGTCTGGATGACGCTGATGGTATATAATGACCCAGCGTGCTCCCGTCTCTCTCCCCCGTCACTCTCCCCCGTCACTCTGTTCTCCCAGCTCTGTAGACCGACTCTTATTACAGCCTCCTGCCTCAGACTGTTACCCTCAGTGACAGTTCCACTGGCTGCGTCCCAAACGCCACCTATATAGTGCACTACAATTTGACCAGGGCCCATCTAGGAAATAGGGTGTCATTTGGTACACAGAAGCCTGCTCCCAGTCCAGTCATTTGGTACACAGCAGCTTGCTCCCAGTCCAGTCATTTGGTACACAGCAGCTTGCTCCCAGTCCAGTCATTTGGTACACAGCAGCTTGCTCCCAGTCCAGTCATTTGGTACACAGCAGCTTGCTCCCAGGCCAGTCATTTGGTACACAGCAGCTTGCTCCCAGGCCAGTCATTTGGTACACAGCAGCTTGCTCCCAGTCCAGTCATTTGGTACACAGCAGCTTGCTCCCAGGCCAGTCATTTGATACACAGCAGCTTGCTCCCAGGCCAGTCATTTGGTACACAGCAGCTTGCTCCCAGTCCAGTCATTTGGTACACAGCAGCTTGCTCCCAGTCCAGTCATTTGGTACACAGCAGCTTGCTCCCAGTCCAGTCATTTGGTACACAGCAGCTTGCTCCCAGGCCAGTCATTTGGTACACAGCAGCTTGCTCCCAGTCCAGTCATTTGGTACACAGCAGCTTGCTCCCAGTCCAGTCATTTGGTACACAGCAGCTTGCTCCCAGTCCAGTCATTTGGTACACAGCAGCTTGCTCCCAGTCCAGTCATTTGGTACACAGCAGCTTGCTCCCAGTCCAGTCATTTGGTACACAGCAGCTTGCTCCCAGTCCAGTCATTTGGTACACAGCAGCTTGCTCCCAGTCCAGTCATTTGGTACACAGCAGCTTGCTCCCAGTCCAGTCATTTGGTACACAGCAGCTTGATCCCAGGCCAGTCATTTGGCACACAGCAGCTTGCTCCCAGGCCAGTCATTTGGTACACAGCAGCTTGCTCCCAGTCCAGTCATTTGTATATAATGTCCGGGGTATTTTCATCCCTTTGTTTGTTTGCTGGAGAGCTGGACTATTTAAATCTGCCAGACCGGACAGACGGATTCTTAAGAGCAATTTAAATAAAACATCAGTTTATATATGAATTCTACTGTGAAGTATAAACGGAACGCACAGCTTTGAGAACTGACGTTAACGCTCAAATTATAAAGAGCTGGGAAGTCAAGTCAACGGCCAAGTGCAGTCAGAACGTTAGGTTGGAATAATACCGGGACATTTAGCACATGATGATCATGACCCTTCAGGGTAACAGCTGTTTGGAAGATGAAGAGCTGTTTGGAAGATGAAGAGCTGTTTGGAAGATGAAGAGCTGTTTTGACATTTCTGCATGTTTTGGTGGGATGGAGTTTTGACCTTCCATGGTGACATCACCATGCGCTAAATTAGTTAATAGACCAATAAGAAAGAGTTCCAAACCTCTCTGCCAATATTGGCAAAAATAAAAAATGAATCCTCCCCACGCAGAACACTTCCAGACAGTTCTAGTAAAATTCTTGCTTGAGAAATGTCTCTTTGCTAAGAAACTATATTTTTGCTTCTTTTTGACCAATTTAATTGAAAACAAATGACTAAGGCACTTATTTGTTACCCAGAAAGGATTTGGTATTGAGATAAAAGCTGATGTATTGGACTTTTTTAACCTGTTGCGTCTACCAAACCCGGATCCGGGATTCTATTTACAGACCTAAGCTCATTACCATAACGCAACGTTAACTATTCATGAAAATCGCAAATGAAATGAAATAAATATGCCATCTCTCAAGCTTAGCCTTTTGTAAACAACACTGTCATCTCAGATTTTCAAAATATGCTTCTCAACCATAGGAAAACAATCATTTGTGTAAAAGTGGCTAGCTAGCGTAGCATTTAGCGTTAGCATTAGCGTTAGCATCCAGCACGCAAGATTTCAACAAAAACATAAAAGCCTTCAAATAAAATAATTTACCTTTGAAGAACTTTGGATGTTTTCAATGAGGAGACTCTCAGTTAGATAGCAGATGCTCAGTTTTTCCAAAAAAGATTCTTTGTGAATTCGAAATAGCTCCGTTTTCTACATCACATTTGGCTACCAAAAAAAAAACGAAAATTCAGTCCTCAAAACGCAAACTTTTTTCCAAATTAACTCCATAATTTTGACTGAAAACATGGCAAACGTTGTTTAGAATCAATCCTCAAGGTGTTTTTCACATATCTCTTCAATGATATATCGTTCGTGGAAGCATGGTTTCTCCCCTCAATCAAATGGAAAAGTACAAGCAGCTGGCGTTTGCGCACCGAATTCCACGCAGGACACCAGGCGGACACTTGGAAAATGTAGTCTCTTATGGTCAATCTTCCAATGATATGCCTACAAATACGTCACAATGCTGCTAACACCTTGGGGGAACGACAGAAAGTGTAGGCTCATTCCTTGCGCAATCACAGCCATATAAGGAGACAATGGAAAACAGAGCTTCAGAGATTCTGCTCATTTCCTGGTTGACGCATCATCTTGGTTTCGCCTGTAGAATGAGTTCTGGGGCACTTACAGACAATATCTTTGCAGATTCTGAAACTTCAGAGTGTTTTCTTTCAAAAACTGTCAAGAATATGCATAGTCAAGCATCTTTTCGTGACAAAATATCGCGCATTTTTATCCAAAAATGAAATAGCGCCCCTAGAGATCAAAGAGGTTAAGATCATAATTAGTCCTTTTCTCTTTCCACAATGGGGTGATTCTCCATTGACTAAGTGACAATTTGACTTAATTGGAAGACAGGATTCCCCCTAACATACCTAGCTAGTCCACCCACACCGTCATCACATCAAGTCTCTCCACCCTCCCTCTGCCTCTGGTCTTTTGTAAAGCATTTTAAATGTACCTTTTAATGTCTCTCTCCATTGTTGGCTGTCCTGTGAGGGGGCAGAAAGGAACCAGCATGTAACCGGCTTAATGGACCTCTATTCACTGTGAGAGTTTCACCCGTAATGAGGCCTTTTTAATCACCCTGTTATTGGAATACCGGTCCTCCTTAATTCCATTACCTCTTCCGCTGTCATCCCTTACTTTGTTTGGCCCCAGGAATCTCTAGGAGGTGTGTGTGTGTGTGTGTGTGTGTGTGTGTGTGTGTGTGTGTGTGTGTGTGTGTGTGTGTGTGTAATGTTATATAAGCACAGGTTCTAGATTGGAGGGACAGGGGGGGGTTGGTAAAGACTGAGAAGCCACTGTGTTGAGAACTGTAAAGGACAGAGCCTGCAGAACTCAATGTACCAGGTTACAAGAGTTTAGTGAGTCCAACTCTCTCTGTTTGTCGGACCTGTCTTTCACTCTCACATCCCGGTAAGTCTCTTCCTCAATCTCTTTTTCTCTCTTTCTGTCTCTACCTTTCTCTGGAACTTTTTCTTCTCTACTGTTTTGACAGTTTTCTTTTTATACGACTGTCTGATGGGGGGGTGGTATGTGGGGGGGGGGGGTACTGCAGAGAAGAGACTGAGGTAGGAAGAGGAAGGCTTTGGTTCGTTGAGTTATTTCTTTATTAGTCTCTGTGTTTGAGTCTGTGTTCATGGCTCCTATTCCCATCAATGTTTCTGGGTTCAGGTTATATTGATCAACTTGGTATGAGGAGGATGACTTGCCTTGGGTTCAGGTTATATTGATCAACTTGGTATGAGGAGGATGACTTGCCTTGGGTTCAGGTTATATTGATCAACTTGGTATGAGGAGGATGACTTGCCTTGGGTTCAGGTTATATTGATTAACTTGGTATGAGGAGGATGACTTGCCTTGGGTTCAGGTTATATTGATCAACTTGGTATGAGGAGGATGACTTGCCTTGGGTTCAGGTTATATTGATCAACTTGGTATGAGGAGGATGACTTGCCTTGGGTTCAGGTTATATTGATCAACTTGGTATGAGGAGGATGACTTGCCTTGGGTTCAGGTTATATTGATCAACTTGGTATGAGGAGGATGACTTGCCTTGGGTTCAGGTTATATTGATCAACTTGGTATGAGGAGGATGACTTGCCTTGGGTTCAGGTTATATTGATCAACTTGGTATGAGGAGGATGACTTGCCTTGGGTTCAGGTTATATTGATCAACTTGGTATGAGGAGGATGACTTGCCTTGGGTTCAGGTTATATTGATCAACTTGGTATGAGGAGGATGACTTGCCTTGGGTTCAGGTTATATTGATCAACTTGGTATGAGGAGGATGACTTGCCTTGGGTTCAGGTTATATTGATCAACTTGGTATCAGGAGGATGACTTGCCTTGGGTTCAGGTTATATTGATCAACTTGGTATGAGGAGGATGACTTGCCTTGGGTTCAGGTTGAATCAGAGATGGGTAAGGGAGTTGCTGTTACAAGAAAATGTTCAGAGTATGAAACATCTAGCACACTGAATCAGGTGAATCAGTCCCTGGTCCTATGACACTTAGAGTACTGTCCGGTTATACGGTCAGTCCCTGGTCCTATCACACTTAGAGTACTGTCCGGTTATACGGTCAGTCCCTGGTCCTATCACTCTTAGAGTACTGTCCGGTTATACGGTCAGTCCCTGGTCCTATCACTCTTAGAGTACTGTCCGGTTATACGGTCAGTCCCTGGTCCTATCACACTTAGAGTACTGTCCGGTTATACGGTCAGTCCCTGGTCCTATCACTCTTAGAGTACTGTCCGGTTATACGGTCAGTCCCTGGTCCTATCACTCTTAGAGTACTGTCCGGTTATACGGTCAGTCCCTGGTCCTATCACACTTAGAATACTGTCAGGTTATACGGTCAGTCCCTGGTCCTATCACTCTTAGAGTACTGTCCGGTTATACGGTCAGTCCCTGGTCCTATCACTCTTAGAGTACTGTCCGGTTATACGGTCAGTCCCTGGTCCTATCACACTTAGAATACTGTCAGGTTATACGGTCAGTCCCTGGTCCTATCACTCTTAGAGTACTGTCCGGTTATACGGTCAGTCCCTGGTCCTATCACTCTTAGAGTACTGTCCGGTTATACGGTCAGTCCCTGGTCCTATCACTCTTAGAGTACTGTCCGGTTATACGGTCAGTCCCTGGTCCTATCACACTTAGAGTACTGTCAGGACCAGGGACTGACTGTATAACCTATCACACTTAGAGTACTGTCCGGTTATACGGTCATCTACAGCAAAGAAAGATGTATACAAAAAGCTCCAAATCACTCAAATGCATCAGAATCTCTCATGGCTTCACGTTGAAAACAAATTACTATCCAGTCTTCTGATTTTCTTTAGGAATGTTATTTAAAAGAAAATAAAAAAATGTTTTATTTTTTTTTATTATTTTTTTTATAAACAGTATTTTCAGGTCAGTTAGTACATACTAGCAACACACATAACCACTAAACCAGACAGGCAACCCAAGCCAAGGACAAACTGACTTGAATATACAGTTCAATACAGAGCCATAGCTGAATGGAACTCTGTACCAATCCACATTTCTAGCTGAATGGAACTCTTTACCAATCCATATTTCTAGCTGAATGGAACTCTTTACCAATCCATATTTCTAGCTGAATGGAACTCTGTACCAATCCACATTTCTAGCTGAATGGAACTCTTTACCAATCCATATTTCTAGCTGAATGGAACTCTGTACCAATCCATATTTCTAGCTGAATGGAACTCTGTACCAATCCACATTTCTAGCTGAATGGAACTCTTTACCAATCCATATTTCTAGCTGAATGGAACTCTGTACCAATCCATATTTCTAGCTGAATGGAACTCTGTACCAATCCATATTTCTAGCTGAATGGAACTCTGTACCAATCCATATTTCTAGCTGAATGGAACTCTTTACCAATCCATATTTCTAGCTGAATGGAACTCTTTACCAATCCATATTTCTCAGCTGAAAGGAACTCTTTACCAATCCATATTTCTAGCTGAATGGAACTCTTTACCAATCCATATTTCTAGCTGAATGGAACTCTTTACCAATCCATATTTCTAGCTGAATGGAACTCTTTACCAATCCATATTTCTAGCTGAATGGAACTCTTTACCAATCCATATTTCTAGCTGAATGGAACTCTTTACCAATCCATATTTCTAGCTGAATGGAACTCTTTACCAATCCATATTTCTCAGCTGAATGGAACTCTTTACCAATCCATATTTCTCAGCTGAATGGAACTCTTTACCAATCCATATTTCTAGCTGAATGGAACTCTTTACCAATCCATATTTCTCAGCTGAAAGGAACTCTTTACCAATCCATATTTCTCAGCTGAATGGAACTCTTTACCAATCCATATTTCTAGCTGAATGGAACTCTTTACCAATCCATATTTCTAGCTGAATGGAACTCTTTACCAATCCATATTTCTAGCTGAATGGAACTCTTTACCAATCCATATTTCTAGCTGAATGGAACTCTTTACCAATCCATATTTCTAGCTGAATGGAACTCTTTACCAATCCATATTTCTCAGCTGAAAGGAACTCTTTACCAATCCATATTTCTAGCTGAATGGAACTCTTTACCAATCCATATTTCTAGCTGAATGGAACTCTTTACCAATCCATATTTCTAGCTGAATGGAACTCTTTACCAATCCATATTTCTAGCTGAATGGAACTCTTTACCAATCCATATTTCTAGCTGAATGGAACTCTTTACCAATCCGTATTTCTAGCTGAATGGAACTCTTTACCAATCCATATTTCTAGCTGAATGGAACTCTTTACCAATCCATATTTACAGCTGAATGGAACTCTTTACCAATCCATATTTCTAGCTGAATGGAACTCTTTACCAATCCATATTTCTAGCTGAATGGAACTCTTTACCAATCCATATTTCTCAGCTGAAAGGAACTCTTTACCAATCCATATTTACAGCTGAATGGAACTCTTTACCAATCCATATTTCTAGCTGAATGGAACTCTTTACCAATCCATATTTCTAGCTGAATGGAACTCTTTACCAATCCATATTTCTCAGCTGAAAGGAACTCTTTACCAATCCATATTTCTCAGCTGAATGGAACTCTTTACCAATCCATATTTCTAGCTGAATGGAACTCTTTACCAATCCATATTTCTAGCTGAATGGAACTCTTTACCAATCCATATTTCTAGCTGAATGGAACTCTTTACCAATCCATATTTCTAGCTGAATGGAACTCTTTACCAATCCATATTTCTAGCTGAATGGAACTCTTTACCAATCCATATTTCTAGCTGAATGGAACTCTTTACCAATCCATATTTCTAGCTGAATGGAACTCTTTACCAATCCATATTTACAGCTGAATGGAACTCTTTACCAATCCATATTTCTCAGCTGAATGGAACTCTTTACCAATCCATATTTACAGCTGAATGGAACTCTTTACCAATCCATATTTACAGCTGAATGGAACTCTTTACCAATCCATATTTCTAGCTGAATTGAACTCTTTACCAATCCATATTTCTCAGCTGAATGGAACTCTTTACCAATCCATATTTCTAGCTGAATGGAACTCTTTACCAATCCATATTTCTAGCTGAATGGACCTCTTTACCAATCCATATTTCTCAGCTGAATGGAACTCTTTACCAATCCATATTTCTAGCTGAATGGACCTCTTTACCAATCCATATTTCTAGCTGAATGGACCTCTTTACCAATCCATATTTCTCAGCTGAATGGAACTCTTTACCAATCCATATTTCTAGCTGAATGGAACTCTTTACCAATCCATATTTCTAGCTGAATGGACCTCTTTACCAATCCATATTTCTAGCTGAATGGAACTCTTTACCAATCCATATTTCTCAGCTGAATGGAACTCTTTACCAATCCATATTTCTAGCTGAATGGACCTCTTTACCAATCCATATTTCTAGCTGAATGGAACTCTTTACCAATCCATATTTCTAGCTGAATGGAACTCTTTACCAATCCATATTTCTAGCTGAATGGAACTCTTTACCAATCCATATTTCTAGCTGAATGGAACTCTTTACCAATCCATATTTCTATCTGAATGGAACTCTTTACCAATCCATATTTCTAGCTGAATGGACCTCTTTACCAATCCATATTTCTAGCTGAATGGAACTCTTTACCAATCCATATTTCTAGCTGAATGGAACTCTTTACCAATCCACATTTCTAGCTGAATGGAACTCTTTACCAATCCATATTTCTAGCTGAATGGACCTCTTTACCAATCCATATTTCTCAGCTGAATGGAACTCTTTACCAATCCATATTTCTAGCTGAATGGACCTCTTTACCAATCCATATTTCTAGCTGAATGGACCTCTTTACCAATCCATATTTCTCAGCTGAATGGAACTCTTTACCAATCCATATTTCTAGCTGAATGGAACTCTTTACCAATCCATATTTCTAGCTGAATGGACCTCTTTACCAATCCATATTTCTAGCTGAATGGAACTCTTTACCAATCCATATTTCTCAGCTGAATGGAACTCTTTACCAATCCATATTTCTAGCTGAATGGACCTCTTTACCAATCCATATTTCTAGCTGAATGGAACTCTTTACCAATCCATATTTCTAGCTGAATGGAACTCTTTACCAATCCATATTTCTAGCTGAATGGAACTCTTTACCAATCCATATTTCTAGCTGAATGGAACTCTTTACCAATCCATATTTCTATCTGAATGGAACTCTTTACCAATCCATATTTCTA